>NW_026728878.1:617500-642921 GCF_030272615.1 Cryptomeria japonica
CACCTTCGTCGGGGTGGGCACCTTGGCTGGGTTTGCCCCGGCTGCGCTCCGAAGCGGGGTTATTGGAGCGCCGCCTCTTTTTTTGTCGGAGCGTTTGGTGGGGTTTCTCGCATTGGCTCTTCCGAGGCCCGGTTGCCACCCTGGCGCGCACGAAGTCGGAAGTAGGGTTAATTGCCCGGGTGCGCACCTTTGCCAGGGTGGGCACCTTACCTGGGCTGCGCACCAGGGCGGGCTCAAGATGGCACGCGCGTTCCGTTTTTTTCACTATCTTTCAAAACGGAAATTTTAAAATCTCCTTTTTTTTTTGCCTTTTCTGGAAATTAGTGAAGGCAGCGCATCAAAGGTGCGCACCTCGCTGCCCACCTTGGTGTGCTCTGAGGTGCGCACCCGGGAGCGCTACGAAGTGTGCTCCAAGGTGCGGCGTGCACGTTGTCGGAGCCCGGTTTGCCCCGGGTGCGCACCTCGCCTGCACCTTGGCCGGGGTGGGCACCTTGGCTGGGTTTGCCCAGGGTGCGCTCCGAAGCGGGGTTACTGGAGCGCCCCCTCTTTTTTTGTCAGAGCGTTTGGTGGGGTTTCTCGCATTGGCTCTTCCCAGGCCCGGTTGTTGGGTGCGCTCCCACCCTGGCGCGCGCGAAGTTGGAAGTTGGGTTAATTGCCCGGGCGCGCACCTTCGCCAGGGTGGGCACCTTGGTGCGCACACCTTGGCTGGGCTGCGCACCAGGGCGGGCTCAAGATGGCACCAGCATTCCCTTTTTCTCACTATCTTTCAAAACGGAAATTTTAAAATCTCGTTTTTTTTTTGCCTTTTATGGAAATTAGTGAAGGCATCGCATCAAAGGTGCGCACCTCGCTGCCCACCTTGGTGTGCTCCGAGGTGCCCACCACGGTGCGCAACGCCGGTGCGAACCCGGGAGCGCCCCGATGTGTGCTCCAAGGTGCGGCGTGCACGAAGTCGGACCCCGGTTTGCCCCGGGTGCGCACCTCGCGTGCACCTTGGTGCGCACACCTTGGCTGGGTTGCGCGGCCTGGTGGGCACCATGGTGCGCACCAAGGAGCGCTCCGAAGTGTGCTCCAAGGTGCGGCGTGCACGAAGTCGGAGCCCGGTTTGCCCCGGGTACGCACCTCGCGTGCACCTTCGCCGGGGTGGGCACCTCGGCTGGGTTGCGCGCCCTGGTGCGCACCAAGGAGCGCTCCGAAGTGTGCTCCAAGGTGCGGCGTGCACGAAGTCGGAGCCCGGTTTGCCCCGGGTGCGCACCTTCGCCGCGGTGCGCACCATGGCGTGCACGAAGTCGGAGCCCGGTTTGCCCCGGGTGCGCACCTCGCGTGCACCTTCGGCGGGGTTGCGCGCCCTGGTGGGCACCATGGTGCGCACCAAGGAGCGCTCCGAAGTGTGCTCCAAGGTGCGGCGTGCACGAAGTCGGAGCCCGGTTTGCCCCGGGTGCGCACCTCGCGTGCACCTTCGGCGGGGTTGCGCGCCCTGGTGGGCACCATGGTGCGCACCAAGGAGCGCTCCGAAGTGTGCTCCAAGGTGCGGCGTGCACGAAGTCGGAGCCCGGTTTGCCCCGGGTGCGCACCTCGCGTGCACCTTCGCCGCGGTGGGCACCATGGCGTGCACGAAGTCGGAGCCCGGTTTGCCCCGGGTGCGCACCTCGCGTGCACCTTCGCCGGGGTGGGCACCTCGGCTGGGTTGCGCGCCCTGGTGCGCACCAAGGAGCGCTCCGAAGTGTGCTCCAAGGTGCGGCGTGCACGAAGTCGGAGCCCGGTTTGCCCCGGGTGCGCACCTCGCGTGCACCTTCGCCAGGGTGGGCACCTCGGTGCGCACACCTTCTCAATGTTTTCTTGCCTTTTCTGGAAATTGGTGAAGGCAGCGCATCAAAGGTGCGCACCTCGGTGTGCTCCGAGGTGCGAACCCGAGAGCGCTCCGAGGTGCCCACGAAGTCGAAAGTCGGGTTAATTGCATTGTTTTCCCCGGGTGCGCTCCGAGGTGCGCAACATCGGCGCGCACCAAGGAGGGCTCCGAAGTGTGCTCCAAGGTGCGCACGATGGCGTGCACCTCTGGTGCGCACGATTCGGAGCTCGGTTTGACCGGGGTGCGCACACCTTGGCTGGGTTGCGCACCTTTTGTGCGCTCCAAGGTGCGCACGAAGTCGGAGCTCGGTTTGCCCCGGGTGCGCACCTTCGCCAGGGTGCGCACCTTGATGCGCACGCCTTGGCTGGGCTGCGCACCTTGGTGGGCGCCATGGTGCGCACCTTTCGTGCGCTCCAAGGTGCGCACGAAGTCGGAGCTCGGTTTGCCCCGGGTGCGCACCTTGGTGGGCGCCATGGTGCACTCCGAGGTGCCCAAGATTGGTGCGCACCAAGGAGCGCTCCGAAGTGCGCTCCAAGGTGCGCGCGAAGTCGAAAGTTGGGTTAATTGTCCGGTTTGCCTCGGGTGCGCACCTTGCGTGCACCTTCGCCAGGGTGGGCGCCTTGGTGCGCACACCTTGGCTGGGCTGCGCACACCTTGGCACCCGCGTTTCCTTCATTTTAAATTTTTTTTTTTTACAATCTCTCAAGTGGGAAATTCTATAATCTCAACTTTTTTTGCCTTTTCAGGAAACTTTTGAATGGAGCGCATCATTGGTGCGCTCCGAAGTGTGCTCCAAAGCTCTCTCCAGCTGCGTGCACCTGCCCCGGCCGCGCACCCGGCCCCGCCCAGCTTCGCTCACCTGTCCCGGGCGTCTGGTGCGGAACCTTAGAGTAAGAAACATCACCGTGCACCTTGGCCAACGTGCGCGACTCGACCGAGCGCGCACTGGCCGAGGTGCACACCGATTTCACCTGGGTGCGCGCGCAGCACCTCGGGCGCACCGGGGTGCGCGCACAACGCCCGGGTTGCACCGTGGCCTGTGTGCTCGGGGCGCCTCGGGTGCGCGCTCGGTGTCGCCCCCGCGCGCGCGGTAGTGCGGGCAGCGCACCCCGGCCCGGCCCGGCCCCGACGAGAACGCAAACGGGCAAAAGGTTTATTCAAATAGCATTGCGACGCCCGGCGAAAAACTAAAAAAGGGTGCAACACCGGGACTTCCCGGGAGGTCACCCATCCCAGTACTACTCCGGCCCAAGCGCGCTTAACTGCGGAGTTCTGATGGGATCCGGTGCACTAACGCTGGTATGATCGCACCCGTTATGAGCTTGTCGCAGTGTGTACTTAGCAAACCGCGACCCACGTGCGAATCCACCCCGGCCACCCACCCCCGTCGAGGTGCACACCCTCCCTCGCGAAGTGCGCCCCGTTCGCCAAGTGTGAGCCCTGCCCGGGTGCGCGCACCTTGCTAGGGCGTCGGGTGTGCACCCGGCCCGGCCTACGTGCGTGCACCTGGAGGGGGCGTCGTGTGCGTGCAGTGTCCCGTCTGCAACGCGGTGCCCACACACCACCTCGGGCGCAACGACCTGCGCTCACATGTGGGCCGAGTGCACCTTGGTGCATGTTCGGGGCGCCTCGGGTGCACGCTCGATCTTGCCCCGGTGCACCAAGGCGCTCGGTTTGCCCCGGGTGCGCACTTGGTGCAAGGTGGGCACCCAAAATAGGGATCAAGCACCAAAACACAAGTTTCGGGATGCAAAATGGGACCCAAGGACCACAAATGCGTTCCAAGACCCATGATGGGTCCACGAGAACAAAAATGTGTTCCGAGACTTAATAAACAAATATTGGGTTTTAGGAGAAGAAACATGCTCTGATGCCCAAAACGAGAATCGACCCCGAAAAGGCCACAGGCCAAAAGTGGGATGCGAGACAAAAAAAAATGGGACCCGAGGACCAAAATTGGGTTCCCAGGTCGAAGACAGGGCAACCGGACAAGAAACGACCTCTAAGGCTCGAAATGAGTCCCGACGACTAAAACTTGACAAGAAGCACCCATCAGGCACCCAACTCGACACCCATGGGATGCCGACCCACCCGGGCTTCCACCTAGCACACCTTGGCACCCACCCACCCTCGCACCCAACCTCGCACCCAACTTAGCACCTTTGAACCCACATTGGCACTCACCCTGACCCTGGCACCTTGGAACCCACATTGGCACTCACCTTGACCCTGGCACCCACCTTTGCACTCACCTTGGGACCCACCCTGGCTCCCACCTCGGCACCCACCCAGACACCCACCTTGGTTCCTTGGCACCCACCTTGGATCCTTGGCACCCACCCCGACACCCACCTTGGCACGCAACTTGGCTACTTGCCACCCACCTTGGCTCCTTGACGCCCACCCCGACAACCACCCCGTGACCTACCCTGGCTAGGGTTGGTGCACACCCACCCTGGTGCCCACCTTGGCACCCACCCTATGACCCACCTTGGCACGCACCTTAGTACCCACCCCGTTACCCACCCTAGGACCCACCCCGTGACCCACCTTGGCCAGGGTGGGTGCCTTGGTGCGCACAACTTGCCTGGGCTGCACACCAGGGCGGGCTCAAGATGGCACCCGCGTTCCGTTTTTTTCACTATCTTTCAAAACGGAAATTTTAAAATCTCATTTTTTTCTTTTTTTTGCCTTTTCTGGAAATTAGTGAAGGCAGCGCATCAAAGGTGCGCAATGCTGGTGCGAACCCGGGAGCGCTCCGATGTGTGCTCCAAGGTGCGGCGTGCACGAAGTCCGAGCCCGGTTTGCCCCGGGTGCGCACCTCGCGTGCACCTTCGCCGGGGTGAGCACCTTGGCTGGGTTGCGCGCCCTGGTGCGTACCAAGGAGCGCTCTGAAGTGTGCTCCAAGGTGCGGCGTGCACGAAGTCGGAGCCCGGTTTGCCCCGGGTGTGCACCTCGGGTGCGCACCTCGCGTGCACCTTCGCTGCGGTGGGCACCTTGGCTGGGTTGCGCGCCTTGGTGGGCACCATGCAGTGCACGAAGTCGGAGCCCGGTTTGCCCCGGGCGCGCACCTCCGCCAGGGTGGGCACCTTGGTGCGCACAACTTGCCTGGGCTGCGCATCAGGAAGGGCTCAAGATGGCACCCGCGTTCCGTTTTTTTCACTATCTTTCAGAACGGAAATTTTAAAATATCGTTTTTTTTTGCCTTTTCTGGAAATTAGTGAAGGCAGCGCATCAAAGGTGCGCAACGCTGGTGCGAACCTGGGAGCGCTCCGATGTGTGCTCCAAGGTGCGGCGTGCACGAAGTCGGAGCCCGGTTTGCCTCGGGTGCGCCCTGGTGGGCACCATGGTGCGCACCAAGGAGCGCTCCGAAGTGTGCTCCAAGGTGCGGCCTGCACGAAGTCGGAGCCCGGTTTGCCCCGGGTGTGCACCTCGGGTGGGCACCTTGGTGCGCATGCCTTGCCTGGGCTGCGCACCAGGGCGGGCTCAAGATGGCACCCGCGTTCCTTTTTTTTCACTATCTTTCAAAACGGAAATTTTAAAATCTCATTTTTTTTTGCCTTTTTCTGGAAATTAGTGAAGGCAGCGCATCAAAGGTGCGCACCTCGCTGCCCACCACGGTGCGCAACGCCGGTGGGCACCCGGGAGTGCTTCGAAGTGTGCTCCAAGGTGCTGCGTGCACGTTGTCGGAGCCCGGTTTGCCCCGGGTGCGCACCTCGCGTGCACCTTCGTCGGGGTGGGCACCTTGGCTTGGTTTGCCCCGGCTGCGCTCCGAAGCGGGGTTATTGGAGCGCCGCCTCTTTTTTTGTCGGAGCGTTTGGTGGGGTTTCTCGCATTGGCTCTTCCGAGGCCCGGTTGCCACCCTGGCGCGCACGAAGTCGGAAGTAGGGTTAATTGCCCGGGTGCGCACCTTTGCCAGGGTGGCACCTTACCTGGGCTGCGCACCAGGGCGGGCTCAAGATGGCACGCGCGTTCCGTTTTTTTCACTATCTTTCAAAACGGAAATTTTAAAATCTCCTTTTTTTTTTGCCTTTTCTGGAAATTAGTGAAGGCAGCGCATCAAAGGTGCGCACCTCGCTGCCCACCTTGGTGTGCTCTGAGGTGCGCACCCGGGAGCGCTACGAAGTGTGCTCCAAGGTGCGGCGTGCACGTTGTCGGAGCCCGGTTTGCCCCGGGTGCGCACCTCGCCTGCACCTTGGCCGGGGTGGGCACCTTGGCTGGGTTTGCCCAGGGTGCGCTCCGAAGCGGGGTTACTGGAGCGCCCCCTCTTTTTTTGTCAGAGAGTTTGGTGGGGTTTCTCGCATTGGCTCTTCCCAGGCCCGGTTGTTGGGTGCGCTCCCACCCTGGCGCGCGCGAAGTTGGAAGTTGGGTTAATTGCCCGGGCGCGCACCTTCGCCAGGGTGGGCACCTTGGTGCGCAAACCTTGGCTGGGCTGCGCACCAGGGCGGGCTCAAGATGGCACCAGCATTCCCTTTTTCTCACTATCTTTCAAAACGGAAATTTTAAAATCTCGTTTTTTTTTTGCCTTTTATGGAAATTAGTGAAGGCATCGCATCAAAGGTGCGCACCTCGCTGCCCACCTTGGTGTGCTCCGAGGTGCCCACCACGGTGCGCAACGCCGGTGCGAACCCGGGAGCGCCCCGATGTGTGCTCCAAGGTGCGGCGTGCACGAAGTCGGACCCCGGTTTGCCCCGGGTGCGCACCTCGCGTGCACCTTGGTGCGCACACCTTGGCTGGGTTGCGCGGCCTGGTGGGCACCATGGTGCGCACCAAGGAGCGCTCCGAAGTGTGCTCCAAGGTGCGGCGTGCACGAAGTCGGAGCCCGGTTTGCCCCGGGTGCGCACCTTCGCCGCGGTGGGCACCATGGCGTGCACGAAGTCGGAGCCCGGTTTGCCCCGGGTGCGCACCTCGCGTGCACCTTCGCCGGGGTGGGCACCTCGGCTGGGTTGCGCGCCCTGGTGCGCACCAAGGAGCGCTCTGAAGTGTGCTCCAAGGTGCGGCGTGCACGAAGTCGGAGCCCGGTTTGCCCCGGGTGTGCACCTCGCGTGCGCACCTCGCGTGCACCTTCGCTGCGGTGGGCACCTTGGCTGGGTTGCGCGCCTTGGTGGGCACCATGCAGTGCACGAAGTCGGAGCCCGGATTGCCCCGGGCGCGCACCTCCGCCAGGGTGGGCACCTTGGTGCGCACAACTTGCCTGGGGTGCGCACCAGGAAGGGCTCAAGATGGCACCCGCGTTCCGTTTTTTTCACTATCTTTCAGAACGGAAATTTTAAAATCTCGTTTTTTTTTGCCTTTTCTGGAAATTAGTGAAGGCAGCGCATCAAAGGTGCGCAACGCTGGTGCGAACCTGGGAGCGCTCCGATGTGTGCTCCAAGGTGCGGCGTGCACGAAGTCGGACCCCGGTTTGCCCCGGGTGCGCACCTCGCGTGCACCTTGGTGCGCACACCTTGGCTGGGTTGCGCGCCCTGGTGGGCACCATGGTGCGCACCAAGGAGCGCTCCGAAGTGTGCTCCAAGGTGCGGCGTGCACGAAGTCGGAGCCCGGTTTGCCCCGGGTGCGCACCTCGCGTGCACCTTCGCCGCGGTGGGCACCATGGCGTGCACGAAGTCGGAGCCCGGTTTGCCCCGGGTGCGCACCTCGCGTGCACCTTCGCCGGGGTGGGCACCTTGGTGTGCAGACCTTGGCTGGGTTGCGCGCCCTGGTGGGCACCATGGTGCGCACCAAGGAGCGCTCCGAAGTGTGCTCCAAGGTGCGGCCTGCACGAAGTCGGAGCCCGGTTTGCCCCGGGTGTGCACCTCGGGTGGGCACCTTGGTGCGCATGCCTTGCCTGGGCTGCGCGCCAGGGCGGGCTCAAGATGGCACCCGCGTTCCTTTTTTTTCACTATCTTTCAAAACGGAAATTTTAAAATCTCATTTTTTTTTGCCTTTTTCTGGAAATTAGTGAAGGCAGCGCATCAAAGGTGCGCACCTCGCTGCCCACCACGGTGCGCAACGCCGGTGGGCACCCGGGAGTGCTTCGAAGTGTGCTCCAAGGTGCTGCGTGCACGTTGTCGGAGCCCGGTTTGCCCCGGGTGCGCACCTCGCGTGCACCTTCGTCGGGGTGGGCACCTTGGCTGGGTTTGCCCCGGCTGCGCTCCGAAGCGGGGTTATTGGAGCGCCGCCTCTTTTTTTGTCGGAGCGTTTGGTGGGGTTTCTCGCATTGGCTCTTCCGAGGCCCGGTTGCCACCCTGGCGCGCACGAAGTCGGAAGTAGGGTTAATTGCCCGGGTGCGCACCTTTGCCAGGGTGGGCACCTTACCTGGGCTGCGCACCAGGGCGGGCTCAAGATGGCACGCGCGTTCCGTTTTTTTCACTATCTTTCAAAACGGAAATTTTAAAATCTCCTTTTTTTTTTGCCTTTTCTGGAAATTAGTGAAGGCAGCGCATCAAAGGTGCGCACCTCGCTGCCCACCTTGGTGTGCTCTGAGGTGCGCACCCGGGAGCGCTACGAAGTGTGCTCCAAGGTGCGGCGTGCACGTTGTCGGAGCCCGGTTTGCCCCGGGTGCGCACCTCGCCTGCACCTTGGCCGGGGTGGGCACCTTGGCTGGGTTTGCCCAGGGTGCGCTCCGAAGCGGGGTTACTGGAGCGCCCCCTCTTTTTTTGTCAGAGCGTTTGGTGGGGTTTCTCGCATTGGCTCTTCCCAGGCCCGGTTGTTGGGTGCGCTCCCACCCTGGCGCGCGCGAAGTTGGAAGTTGGGTTAATTGCCCGGGCGCGCACCTTCGCCAGGGTGGGCACCTTGGTGCGCACACCTTGGCTGGGCTGCGCACCAGGGCGGGCTCAAGATGGCACCAGCATTCCCTTTTTCTCACTATCTTTCAAAACGGAAATTTTAAAATCTCGTTTTTTTTTTGCCTTTTATGGAAATTAGTGAAGGCATCGCATCAAAGGTGCGCACCTCGCTGCCCACCTTGGTGTGCTCCGAGGTGCCCACCACGGTGCGCAACGCCGGTGCGAACCCGGGAGCGCCCCGATGTGTGCTCCAAGGTGCGGCGTGCACGAAGTCGGACCCCGGTTTGCCCCGGGTGCGCACCTCGCGTGCACCTTGGTGCGCACACCTTGGCTGGGTTGCGCGGCCTGGTGGGCACCATGGTGCGCACCAAGGAGCGCTCCGAAGTGTGCTCCAAGGTGCGGCGTGCACGAAGTCGGAGCCCGGTTTGCCCCGGGTACGCACCTCGCGTGCACCTTCGCCGGGGTGGGCACCTCGGCTGGGTTGCGCGCCCTGGTGCGCACCAAGGAGCGCTCCGAAGTGTGCTCCAAGGTGCGGCGTGCACGAAGTCGGAGCCCGGTTTGCCCCGGGTGCGCACCTTCGCCGCGGTGCGCACCATGGCGTGCACGAAGTCGGAGCCCGGTTTGCCCCGGGTGCGCACCTCGCGTGCACCTTCGGCGGGGTTGCGCGCCCTGGTGGGCACCATGGTGCGCACCAAGGAGCGCTCCGAAGTGTGCTCCAAGGTGCGGCGTGCACGAAGTCGGAGCCCGGTTTGCCCCGGGTGCGCACCTCGCGTGCACCTTCGGCGGGGTTGCGCGCCCTGGTGGGCACCATGGTGCGCACCAAGGAGCGCTCCGAAGTGTGCTCCAAGGTGCGGCGTGCACGAAGTCGGAGCCCGGTTTGCCCCGGGTGCGCACCTCGCGTGCACCTTCGCCGCGGTGGGCACCATGGCGTGCACGAAGTCGGAGCCCGGTTTGCCCCGGGTGCGCACCTCGCGTGCACCTTCGCCGGGGTGGGCACCTCGGCTGGGTTGCGCGCCCTGGTGCGCACCAAGGAGCGCTCCGAAGTGTGCTCCAAGGTGCGGCGTGCACGAAGTCGGAGCCCGGTTTGCCCCGGGTGCGCACCTCGCGTGCACCTTCGCCAGGGTGGGCACCTCGGTGCGCACACCTTCTCAATGTTTTCTTGCCTTTTCTGGAAATTGGTGAAGGCAGCGCATCAAAGGTGCGCACCTCGGTGTGCTCCGAGGTGCGAACCCGAGAGCGCTCCGAGGTGCCCACGAAGTCGAAAGTCGGGTTAATTGCATTGTTTTCCCCGGGTGCGCTCCGAGGTGCACAACATCGGCGCGCACCAAGGAGGGCTCCGAAGTGTGCTCCAAGGTGCGCACGATGGCGTGCACCTCTGGTGCGCACGATTCGGAGCTCGGTTTGACCGGGGTGCGCACACCTTGGCTGGGTTGCGCACCTTTTGTGCGCTCCAAGGTGCGCACGAAGTCGGAGCTCGGTTTGCCCCGGGTGCGCACCTTCGCCAGGGTGCGCACCTTGATGCGCACGCCTTGGCTGGGCTGCGCACCTTGGTGGGCGCCATGGTGCGCACCTTTCGTGCGCTCCAAGGTGCGCACGAAGTCGGAGCTCGGTTTGCCCCGGGTGCGCACCTTGGTGGGCGCCATGGTGCACTCCGAGGTGCCCAAGATTGGTGCGCACCAAGGAGCGCTCCGAAGTGCGCTCCAAGGTGCGCGCGAAGTCGAAAGTTGGGTTAATTGTCCGGTTTGCCTCGGGTGCGCACCTTGCGTGCACCTTCGCCAGGGTGGGCGCCTTGGTGCGCACACCTTGGCTGGGCTGCGCACACCTTGGCACCCGCGTTTCCTTCATTTTAAATTTTTTTTTTTTACAATCTCTCAAGTGGGAAATTCTATAATCTCAACTTTTTTTGCCTTTTCAGGAAACTTTTGAATGGAGCGCATCATTGGTGTGCTCCGAAGTGTGCTCCAAAGCTCTCTCCAGCTGCGTGCACCTGCCCCGGCCGCGCACCCGGCCCCGCCCAGCTTCGCTCACCTGTCCCGGGCGTCTGGTGCGGAACCTTAGAGTAAGAAACATCACCGTGCACCTTGGCCAACGTGCGCGACTCGACCGAGCGCGCACTGGCCGAGGTGCACACCGATTTCACCTGGGTGCGCGCGCAGCACCTCGGGCGCACCGGGGTGCGCGCACAACGCCCGGGTTGCACCGTGGCCTGTGTGCTCGGGGCGCCTCGGGTGCGCGCTCGGTGTCGCCCCCGCGCGCGCGGTAGTGCGGGCAGCGCACCCCGGCCCGGCCCGGCCCCGACGAGAACGCAAACGGGCAAAAGGTTTATTCAAATAGCATTGCGACGCCCGGCGAAAAACTAAAAAAGGGTGCAACACCGGGACTTCCCAGGAGGTCACCCATCCCAGTACTACTCCGGCCCAAGCGCGCTTAACTGCGGAGTTCTGATGGGATCCGGTGCACTAACGCTGGTATGATCGCACCCGTTATGAGCTTGTCGCAGTGTGTACTTAGCAAACCGCGACCCACGTGCGAATCCACCCCGGCCACCCACCCCCGTCGAGGTGCACACCCTCCCTCGCGAAGTGCGCCCCGTTCGCCAAGTGTGAGCCCTGCCCGGGTGCGCGCACCTTGCTAGGGCGTCGGGTGTGCACCCGGCCCGGCCTACGTGCGTGCACCTGGAGGGGGCGTCGTGTGCGTGCAGTGTCCCGTCTGCAACGCGGTGCCCACACACCACCTCGGGCGCAACGACCTGCGCTCACATGTGGGCCGAGTGCACCTTGGTGCATGTTCGGGGCGCCTCGGGTGCACGCTCGATCTTGCCCCGGTGCACCAAGGCGCTCGGTTTGCCCCGGGTGCGCACTTGGTGCAAGGTGGGCACCCAAAATAGGGATCAAGCACCAAAACACAAGTTTCGGGATGCAAAATGGGACCCAAGGACCACAAATGCGTTCCAAGACCCATGATGGGTCCACGAGAACAAAAATGTGTTCCGAGACTTAATAAACAAATATTGGGTTTTAGGAGAAGAAACATGCTCTGATGCCCAAAACGAGAATCGACCCCGAAAAGGCCACAGGCCAAAAGTGGGATGCGAGACAAAAAAAAATGGGACCCGAGGACCAAAATTGGGTTCCCAGGTCGAAGACAGGGCAACCGGACAAGAAACGACCTCTAAGGCTCGAAATGAGTCCCGACGACTAAAACTTGACAAGAAGCACCCATCAGGCACCCAACTCGACACCCATGGGATGCCGACCCACCCGGGCTTCCACCTAGCACACCTTGGCACCCACCCACCCTCGCACCCAACCTCGCACCCAACTTAGCACCTTTGAACCCACATTGGCACTCACCCTGACCCTGGCACCTTGGAACCCACATTGGCACTCACCTTGACCCTGGCACCCACCTTTGCACTCACCTTGGGACCCACCCTGGCTCCCACCTCGGCACCCACCCAGACACCCACCTTGGTTCCTTGGCACCCACCTTGGATCCTTGGCACCCACCCCGACACCCACCTTGGCACGCAACTTGGCTACTTGCCACCCACCTTGGCTCCTTGACGCCCACCCCGACAACCACCCCGTGACCTACCCTGGCTAGGGTTGGTGCACACCCACCCTGGTGCCCACCTTGGCACCCACCCTATGACCCACCTTGGCACGCACCTTAGTACCCACCCCGTTACCCACCCTAGGACCCACCCCGTGACCCACCTTGGCCAGGGTGGGTGCACCCACCCTGGTGCCCACCTTGGCACCCACCCATCCTAGCACCCAGCCTGTGACCGGGCTTGGAACCCAACCTTGCACCCGCACCCGTCTTGGCCAGTGTGGGTGCGCACCCATCCTGGCACCCACGTTGTGACACACCCTTTAACCCACGCACCCTAGCACCCACGTTGGCACCCACCTTGGAACCCAACCTAGCAACTTGGCACCCACCCCGTGACCCACCTTGGCATCCACCATAGCAGTCGCCGACTTGGCACCCACCTCGGCACCCACCTTGACACTTGTGGACCCACCTTGCCACTCACCCTAGCATCGACCCATCCTAGCACCCACCCTGGCACCTTTGCACCCTAGCACTCACCCATCCTAGCACCTAACCTGTGACCCACCTTGACACTCACCCTCGCACCCACCTTGGAACCCAACCTAGCACCCACCCACCCTGACACCAACCCTAGCACCTACCCACCCTTGCACCCACCCTGTGACCCATCTTGGCACCCACCCATCCTACCACTCAACCTATCACCCACCTTCTCACCCACCTTGGCATCCACCTTAGCACCCACCCACACTGGCACCTTGGCACCCACCTCGGGCAAGGTGGGTGCACACCCACCCTGGCACCCAATTTAGAACCCACCGAGCATGTTACCCACCTTGGCACCCACATTGCAGCCCACCCTAGTACCCACCCTATGACCCACATTGGCATCCACACCCTAGCACCCAGGCACCTCGACACCCGCCTTGACACCCACCCTAGCACTGAACCTGTGACCCACCTTGGAACTCACCCTAGAACCCACCCACCCTGTGAACCACCTTGGCATCCACCTTAGCACCCACCCACCTTGGCACCCACTCTAGCACTCACCCATCCTAACACCCAACTTGTTACCCACCTTGGCACCCGCCCTCGCGTCCACCTTGAAACCCACCCTAGCACCCACCCACGCAGGAGCCCACCTTGGCACCCAACCTAACACCCACGCATCCTGGCACCCAACTTGTGACCCACCTTGGAACCCACCCTAGTACCCACCTTTGAACCCACTATATCACCAACCCACCTTGGCACCCACCCTATGACCCTCTTTGGAATCCACCCTAGCACGCACCCACCCTGGCACCCACCATGGAGCGCACCCTAGCACCCACCCACCTCGGCACGCACCTCAACACCCACCTTGGTGTGCGCACTGCGCCAACCTCTCAAAGACCCTATGTGGTGCGCTCCAAAGTGTACACCTTTGGTGCGCTCCAAGGTGCGCACCTTTGGTGCACACCGAGGTGCACACCAAAGTGTGCACCGAGGTGAGCACCAAAGTGCACTCCAGGGTGCACACCAAGGCGTGCACCTTTGGTGCGGTCAATGCAAACGAATTCGGAAGTTGGGGTCGATGTCCTAATCGCTGCTGCAGACTACACGTATGAGAATCGGACAAATAGCTTTATATAGGGGAGGTGTTGCGTTTGATGGGTCGACTCCCCTGGTTGTGTGCACTGCACCAACTTCAAAGACCCTGTCTTGTTTAAGAAGTCAAAAGTTGGGGTGGATGTCCTAATCATTGCTGCAGTCTACGCATGTATGAGAATCAGACAAATAGCTTATATAGGGGAGGTGTTGCATTCGGTGGGTTGACTCCCCTGGTTGTGCGCACTGCGCCAACCTCAAAGACCCCGCATAGCAGAAGAAGTCGGAAGTCGGATTTTGGTGAGCACCAAGGCGTGCACCTTTGGTGCGGTCAACGCAGACGAATTCAGAAGTTGGGGTGGATGTCCTAATCGTTGTTGCAGGCTACACATGTATGAGAATCAGACAAATAGCTTATATAGGGGAGGTGTTGGGTTTGATGGGTCAACTCCCTTGGTTGTGCGCATTACGCCAACCTCAAAGACCTTGTTTTCGTTAAGAAGTCAAAAGTTGGGGTCAATGTCCTAATGGCTCCTGCAGGCTACACATGTATGAGAATCGGACAAATAGCTTATATAGGGGAGGTGTTGGGTTTGATGGGTCGACTCCCCTGGTTGTGCGCATTACGTCAACCTCAAAGACCTTGTTTTCGTTAAGAAGTCAAAAGTTGGGGTCGATGTCCTAATTGCTCCTGTAGACTACACATGTATGAGAATCAGACAAATAGCTTATATAGGGGAGGTGTTGGGTTTGATGGGTTGACTCCCCTAGTTGTTCGCATTACACCAACCTCAAAGACCTTGTTTTCGTTTAGAAGCCGAAAGTTGGGGTCGATGTCCTAATTGCTCCTGCAGGCTACGCATGTATGAGAATCAGACAAATAGCTTATATAGGGGAGGTGTTGGGTTTGATGGGTCGACTCCCCTGGTTGTGCGCATTGCGCCAACCTCAAAGACCCTGCATTGCGGATGAAGTCGAAAGTCAGAGTTTGGTGTGCTACAAGGTGTGGTCGAAGGTGCTCACCTAGGTGTGCACCTTTGGAGCACAGGAAAAGTGCCCTCCAAAAGTGCGCACCTTTGGAGTGCACAAAAGTGCCCTCCAAAAGTGCGCACCTTTGGAGCGCAGAAAAGTGCCCTCCAAAAAGTGCCCTCCAAAAGTGCGCACCTTTGGAGCGCAGAAAAGTGCCCTCCAAAAAGTGCCCTCCAAAAGTGCGCACCTTTGGAGCGCAGAAAAGTGCCCTCCAAAAAGTGCCCTCCAAAAGTGCGCACCTTTGGAGCGCAGAAAAGTGCCCTCCAAAAGTGCGCACCTTTGGAGCGCAGAAAAGTGCCCTCCAAAAAGTGCCCTCCAAAAGTGCGCACCTTTGGAGCGCAGAAAAGTGCCCTCCAAAAAGTGCCCTCCAAAAGTGCGCACCTTTGGAGCGCAGAAAAGTGCCCTCCAAAAAGTGCCCTCCAAAAGTGCGCACCTTTGGAGCGCAGAAAAGTGCCCTCCAAAAAGTGCCCTCCAAAAGTGCGCACCTTTGGAGCGCAGAAAAGTGCCCTCCAAAAAGTGCCCTCCAAAAGTGCGCACCTTTGGAGCGCAGAAAAGTGCCCTCCAAAAGTGCGCACCTTTGGAGCGCACAAAAGTGCCCTCCAAAAGTGCGCACTTTTGGTGCGCACCAAGGCGCTGGTTCGGTCGTTGCAGGCGAGTTCGGAAGTTGGGGTCGATGTCCTGAGCGGAGGTGCAAACTACACAGGTGTCGGAATCGGACAAATAGCTTATATAGGGGAGGTGTATGCTTCGATGGGTCGACTCCCCAGGTTGAGCGCACCGCGCCAACCTCAAAGACCCTACGGTATGGATGAAGTCGGAAGTTGGGTCCGATGACCAATTCGATTAGTAGGTATGCTCATGAGGTCGGAATTTGGGTCCGATGACCTGCCATGTGCAGGAAGGCGAATGTTGACACTGTGCGTTGCAAGGTGCACACCAAGGCGCTGGTGCGGTCTTTTTAGTCGAGTTCGGAAGTTGGGGTCGATGTCCTGATCGGAGGTGCAAGCTACACAGGTGTGGGAATCGGACAAATAGCTTATATAGGGGAGGTGTATGCTTCGTTGGGTCGACTCCCCGGGTTGAGCGCACCGCGCCAACCTCAAAGACCCTACGGTATGGATGAAGTCGGAAGTTGGGTCCGATGACCGATTCGATATGTAGGCATACTCGCGAGGTCGGAATTTGGGTCCGATGACCTGCCACGTGCAGGAAGGCGAATGTTGGCACTGTGCGTTGCAAGGTGCGCACCAAGGCGCTGGTTCGGTCGTTGGAGGCGAGTTCGGAAGTTGGGGTCGATGTCTTGATCGGAGGTGCAAACTACACAGGTGTGGGAATCGGACAAATAGCTTATATAGGGGAGGTGTATGCTTCGTTGGGTCGACTCCCCGGGTTGAGCGCACCGCGCCAACCTCAAAGACCCTACGGTATGGATGAAGTCGGAAGTTGGGTCCGATGACCGATTCGATATGTAGGCATACTCGCGAGGTCGGAATTTGGGTCCGATGACCTGCCATGTGCAGGAAGGCGAATGTTGGGACTGTGCGTCGCAAGGTGCGCACCAAGGCGCTGGTGCCGTCGTTGCAGTCGAGTTCGGAAGTTGGGGTCGATGTCCTGGTCAGAGGTGCAAACTACACAGGTGTGGGAATCGGACAAATAGCTTATATAGGGGAGGTGTATGCTTCGATGGGTCGACTCCCTGGGTTGAGCGCACCGCGCCAACCTCAAAGACCCTACAGTATGGATGAAGTCGGAAGTTGGGTCCGATGACCGATTCGATACGTAGGCATATTGGCGAGGTCTGAATTTGTGTCCGATGACCTGCCATGCGCAGGAAGGCGGAATTTGGGTCCGATGACCGAGTTGATGGCGTGCCATGCGCAGAAAGGCGGAATTTGGGTCCGATGACCGAGTTGATGTTGATGGCCCGCCATGCACAGGAAGGCGGAATTTGGGTCCGATGACCGATTTGAAGGCGTGCCATACGCAAAAAGGCGGAGTTTGGGTCCGATGACCGAGTTGATATTGATGGCCCGCCATGCGCAGGAAGGCGGAATTTGGGTCCGATGACCTGACATACGCATGGAGTCCGACTCGGGGGCCGATGTTCGATTCGATGACTTGCATTGTGGGTAAAGTCGGAAGTTGTGGTCTTTGACCCGATTCGATGACCAGACTTCGGCTGCTTGAGAATCGGACAAATAACTTATATAGGGGAGGTAGTGTTCTCGAGCATCCTCCCCCCGTGCCCGTTTATGTCGATTGATGCTGGTGCTCGACTGGTTGGAGCGCTCGGATGCAAAAATCTTGCACCAGGATTTATCGATTGTGATGGACACGGCAAGTCTCCTGATTGCTATGCAGGAGCTCATCGTGAATCTCTATGCGGCCTTGGTATGGACTCGACCTGCGGAATGGTTCGGCAATGGTAGTCGCTCCAACACGTCCTTGCAATGGCCACAGAGGTGATTCGACTAGAGCTCCAGTCTAGCTTTTGGGTTGCTTGGCGGACTGGTATAGCCGCGATCGAGTTCCGGCCATGAACGTTTTAGATAGCTCTTGGGCTTTCTGGGACGGAAGTCGGAAGTTTGGGCTGTTGTCCGATTTGATGACCATTCTTCGGATGTGTGAGAATCGGACAAATAACTTATATAGGGGACTGTGTTGTCTCACGCAGCCCCCTCCGTGCCCCTCTATCTCGACCGATGTTGGTGCTTGAAAGGGTTGGGATCGCTCGGATTTATAAACGTGCACCACCATTTGTCGAGTGTGAGGGACGCGGCAGGTCTCCTAAATGCTATGCGGGCGCTCTCTGAGAATCTCTATCCGGCCTCGACACAGACTAGTCTTGCTGAATGGTTTGGCACTGGTAGTCGATCCAACACGTCGTTGTTGTGGCCGCCTAGGCGATTCGATTCGAGCCCCCGTCTAGCTTTTGGGTTGCTTGGCGGATTTTGCCCTATCCGCAAGTGAGCTCGGTCCCTAAACGTTCGAGAAACCCGATTGCTATGCGCCGACTCTCTTTCTTGCGAGCCTCCATCTAGCTTTTGGGTCTCTACGGAACGGAAGTCGGAATCTGGGACCGTTGTTTGATTCGACGAGGCAGACTACGGTTGTGCGAGAATCGGACAAATAACTTATATAGGGGAGGTGTTGACTGGAGCATTCTCCCCCGTGCCCCTCTAACTCGACCAATGCTGGCGCTCGAACGGTGGTAGCGCTCGGATTTTCATTGAGCGCCAGCATTGGTCGATTTAGAGGGGCATGCGAGATTCCCGAATGCTATGCGAGGGCTCTAACGGAAATGTCTATTGGTTTCGGTATGGATGCAATTGCGAGTGGTTCGGCAAAGGTAGTCGTTCCGATGCGTCCATGTCGTGGCCAAATCGATAATTCGATTTGAGCCCTCGTATAGCATTTGGGTCTCTCGATGTGATTCCGCATTCCAGTCCCTTTGGGCACTGCTTGAGCCGCATCCCAGGGGGTTCCCTTCCCAATAATCTGCCTCGCAACCCGATTGCTATGCGGTGAGGCTCCTCGGCCGCCTCGGAACTATCTGTGTATCAGACGCATCGCGGGATAAGGGGTTGGCAACGGTAGTCGCCCCAAGCGCGTCCGATGCTTGGACCATTCCGAGGCGGCCCTGAAGCCTCTTCCGTCTAGCCGTTGGGTCCTTCTCGCCGCATCCCTCGCCTCGCACCCCGATTGCTATGCGGTGAGGCTCCTCGGCCGCCTCGGAACTATCTGTGTATCGGACGCGTCGCGGGATAAGGGGTTGTCACTGGTAGTCGCCCCAAGCGCGTCCGATGCTTGGACCATTCCGAGGCGGCCCTGAAGCCTCTTCCGTCTAGCCGTTGGGTCCTTCTCGCCGCATCCCTCGCCTCGCACCCCGATTGCTATGCGGTGAGGCTCCTCGGCCGCCTCGGAACTATCTGTGTATCGGACGCGTCGCGGGATAAGGGGTTGTCATTGGTAGTCGCCCCAAGCGCGTCCGATGCTTGGACCATTCCGAGGCGGCCCTGAAGCCTCTTCCGTCTAGCCGTTGGGTCCTTCTCGCCGCATCCCTCGCCTCGCACCCCGATTGCTATGCGGTGAGGCTCCTCGGCCGCCTCGGAACTATCTGTGTATCGGACGCGTCGCGGGATAAGGGGTTGTCACTGGTAGTCGCCCCAAGCGCGTCCGATGCTTGGACCATTCCGAGGCGGCCCTGAAGCCTCTTCCGTCTAGCCGTTGGGTCCTTCTCGCCGCATCCCTCGCCTCGCACCCCGATTGCTATGCGGTGAGGCTCCTCGGCCGCCTCGGAACTATCTGTGTATCGGACGCGTCGCGGGATAAGGGGTTGTCACTGGTAGTCGCCCCAAGCGCGTTCGATGCTTGGACCATTCCGAGGCGGCCCTGAAGCCTCTTCCGTCTAGCCGTTGGGTCCTTCTCGCCGCATCCCTCGCCTCGCACCCCGATTGCTATGCGGTGAGGCTCCTCGGCCGCCTTGGAACTATCTGTGTATCGGACGCGTCGCGGGATAAGGGGTTGTCACTGGTAGTCGCCCCAAGCGCGTCCGATGCTTAGACCATTCCGAGGCGGACCCGAAGCCTCTTCCGTCTAGCCGTTGGGTCCTTCTCGCCGCATCCTTCGCCTCGCACCCCGATTGCTATGCGGTGAGGCTCCTCGGCCGCCTCGGAACTATCTGTGTATCGGACGCGTCGCGGGATAAGGGGTTGTCACTGGTAGTCGCCCCAAGCGCGTCCGATGCTTGGACCATTCCGAGGCGGACCCGAAGCCTCTTCCGTCTAGCCGTTGGGTCCTTCTCGCCGCATCCCTCGCCTCGCACCCCGATTGCTATGCGGTGAGGCTCCTCGGCCGCCTTGGAACTATCTGTGTATCGGACGCGTCGCGGGATAAGGGGTTGTCACTGGTAGTCGCCCCAAGCGCGTCCGATGCTTGGACCATTCCGAGGCGGACCCGAAGCCTCTTCCGTCTAGCCGTTGGGTCCTTCTCGCCGCATCCCTCGCCTCGCACCCCGATTGCTATGCGGTGAGGCTCCTCGGCCGCCTTGGAACTATCTGTGTATCGGACGCGTCGCGGGATAAGGGGTTGTCACTGGTAGTCGCCCCAAGCGCGTCCGATGCTTGGACCATTCCGAGGCGGACCCGAAGCCTCTTCCGTCTAGCCGTTGGGTCCTTCTCGCCGCATCCCTCGCCTCGCACCCCGATTGCTATGCGGTGAGGCTCCTCGGCCGCCTTGGAACTATCTGTGTATCGGACGCGTCGCGGGATAAGGGGTTGTCACTGGTAGTCGCCCCAAGCGCGTCCGATGCTTGGACCATTCCGAGGCGGCCCCGAAGCCTCTTCCGTGTAGCCGTTGGGTCCTTCTCGCCGCATCCCTCGCCTCGCACCCCGATTGCTATGCGGTGAGGCTCCTCGGCCGCCTTGGAACTATCTGTGTATCGGACGCGTCGCGGGATAAGGGGTTGTCACTGGTAGTCGCCCCAAGCGCGTCCGATGCTTGGACCATTCCGAGGCGGCCCCGAAGCCTCTTCCGTGTAGCCGTTGGGTCCTTCTCGCCGCATCCCTCGCCTCGCACCCCGATTGCTATGCGGTGAGGCTCCTCGGCCGCCTTGGAACTATCTGTGTATCGGACGCGTCGCGGGATAAGGGGTTGTCACTGGTAGTCGCCCCAAGCGCGTCCGATGCTTGGACCATTCCGAGGCGGACCTGAAGCCTCTTCCCTCTAGCCGTTGGGGCTTTCTCGCCGCATCCCTCGCCTCGCACCCTGATTGCTATGCTGTGAGGCTCCTCGGCCGCCTTGGAACTATCTGTGTATCGGACGCATCGCGGGATAAGGGGTTGGCAGTGGTAGTCGCCCCAAGCGCATCCGATGCTTGGACCATTCCGAGGCGGCCCTGCAGCCTCTTCCGTCTAGCCGTTGGGGCCATCTCGCCGCATCCCCCACCTCGCACCACGATTGCTATGCGGTGAGGCTCCTTGGCCGCCTCGGAACTATCTGTGTATCGGACGCATCGCGGGATAAGGGGTTGTCACTGGTAGTCGCCCCAAGCGCGTCCGATGCTTGGACTATTCCGAGGCGGCCCTGCAGCCTCTTCCGTCTAGCCGTTGGGGCCATCTCGCTGCATCCCCCACCTCCTCGGCCGCCTCGGAACTATCTGTGTATCGGACGCATCGCGGGATAAGGGGTTGGCAGTGGTAGTCGCCCCAAGCGCGTCCGATGCTTGGACTATTCCGAGGCAGCCCTGCAGCCTCTTCCGTCTAGCCTTTGGGGCCATCTCGCCGCATCCCTCGCCTCGCACCCCGATTGCTATGCGGTGAGGCTCCTCGGCCGCCTGGGAACTATCTTCGTATCGGACGCATCGCGGGATAAGGGGTTGTCACTGGTAGTCGCCCCAAGCGCGTCCGATGCTTGGACTATTCCGAGGCGGCCCTGTGGCCTCTTCCGTCTAGCCGTTGGGGCCATCTCGCCGCATCCCCCACCTCGCACCCCGATTGCTATGCGGTGAGGCTCTTCGGCCGCCTTGGAACTATCTTCGTATCGGACGCATTGCGGGATAAGGGGTTGTCACTGGTAGTGGCCCCAAGCGCGTCCGATGCTTGGACTATTCCGAGGCGGCCCTGCAGCCTCTTCCGTCTAGCCGTTGGGGCCATCTCGCCGCATCCCCCACCTCGCACCCCGATTGCTATGCGGTGAGGCTCCTCGGCCGCCTTGGAACTATCTTCGTATCGGACGCATCGCGGGATAAGGGGTTGTCACTGGTAGTCGCCCCAAGCGCGTCCGATGCTTGGACTATTCCGACGCGGCCCTGTGGCCTCTTCCGTCTAGCCGTTGGGGCCATCTCGCCGCATCCCCCACCTCGCACCCCGATTGCTATGCGGTGAGGCTCCTCGGCCGCCTTGGAACCATCTTCGTATCGGACGCATCGCGGGATAGGGGGCTGTCACTGGTAGTCGCCCCAAGCGTGTCCGATGCTTGGACCATTCCTAGGCGGCCCTGAAGCCTCTTCCGTCTAGCCGTTGGGGCCTTCCCGCCCCATCCCTCGCCTCGCACCCCCGATTGCTATGCGGTGAGGCTCCTCGGCCGCCTTGGAACCATCTGTGTATCGGACGCATCGCGGGATAAGGGGTTGGCACTGGCAGTCGCCCCAAGCGCGTCCGATGCTTGGACCATTCCGAGGTGGCCCTGAAGCCTCTTCCGTCTAGCCGTTGGGGCCTTCCCGCCCCATCCCTCGCCTCGCACCCCGATTGATATGCGGTGAGGCTCCTCGGCCGCCTTGGAACTATCTGTGTATCGGACGCATCGCGGGATAAGGGGTTGGCACTGGTAGTCGTCCCAATCGCATCCGATGCTTGGACCATTCCGAGGCGGCCCTGCAGCCTCTTCCGTTTAGCCGTCGGGGCCTTCCCGCCGCATCCCTCGCCTCGCATCCCGATTCCTATGCGGTGAGTCTTCTCGGCCGCCGCGGAACTATACCTGTTATTGCTACTGCATCCTTCGGCTGGTAACCTCCTCTGCCGCCTTGGAACGTTCTCTTTGTCGGACGCGTCGCGGGATAAGGGGTTGGCACTGGTAGTCGCCCCAAGCGCGCCCGATGCATAGACCGCTCCGAGTCGACCTTGCTTTCAGCCTCTCACATGCATAGACCTCTCTGAGTCGACCCTGCAGCCTCTCACGTTTAGCCTTTGGAATCTCGCCTCACAACATGATTGCTATCCTTGATGCATCCCTTGCCTCGAGCCCTGATTGCTTTCTTGGCTGCATCCCTCCTCTCCTCACAGCCCGGTTGTCATCACTGCTTCATCCGTCGCTTCATGCATTCTGGCTGCTGGGCCCTTCCCACCGCACACCTCGATTGCTATCTCTTCTGCATCACACACCCCGATTGCTATCTCTGCTACATCCCTCGGCTCTCACTTCTGCATCCTTCGCCTCACACCTCGATTGCTATCAATGCTGCATCCGTAACCTCACACCCCGATTGCTATGCGGGGAGGCTCCTTGGCCGCCTTGGAAATTTCTGTGTGTCGGACGCACCGCGGGATAAGGGGTTGGCACTGGTAGTCGCCCCAAGTGCGCCCGATTCTTAGACCGCTTCGAGGTGACCTCGTAGCCTCTTTCGTCCAGGCTTCCTGCCTTCAACGCCCTTTTTACACCTCGATTGCTATGCGCGGGCTCGTTGGCGTCTATCACCTCTCTGCGAAGAGTGGCACGATGATTGTTGGGGTAAATCGTAGCAGTCCGATCTCTGGCCTTGGGCCATTGTGAGGGCTGATCGATTTCCTGTGCGCATCTCGTGTTCGCCCAGTAACAGACTCGACGACTTGTAATCGGTCTTGTTCCCGATTGTTCCTGGAGGTAGTCTTCGGAACTCTTGGATTTGACCTGTCACTCGAACTGTCCTCTTCCGAGGATGCTTGTGTGTGTGTGCTTGTGCCATTTCCTTGGCGGTATTAACGAGATATTAAAGAGCGGAGTGAGCGCCTCGCCCAGCTATGTTTGGGGCTCTCACTCCCTTACCCGGTGTGCGACCGCTTTGCACGTAGGTTGCGGAGCATCGCGACTCTTTCGATGTTTGGCGGTTGTCTTCCGGTGATGCGTTGGTCCCGAAGTGCACGTTACTAGCATTTCTGCCATTGTTCTCGATCTTTGGCACGTTCCTTCGTTGCAATTGGATATATATCTCCGTTTATACGCGCAGGCTTCTCCCGCCTATTCAGCGCTGTCCCACTCTCAGCACTCTCGTGGTCTCCTTGGCTTCTCTCTCCCGTGAGCGAGCTCTCTTCTCGAGTCTTTTCCATGTCCCATGGAGGTTGCCTTGCGAAATTCGGGCACACAAACGTGACCGGATAAGAGCGGAATTGCCTATGAGGAGAAGCTCACCTTAGGGAGCAGCAATGCCGAGTGTTTCGACAGAGGGTAGAGGGGGCGTTGTTTGGGCGGTTGCACAAAAGAGTGCTACGTTTGCACTGAAGGTTGCTTCTTCGTCTCCGACGAACTCTTCGAGGCAAAAAAGCTTGTTTACGGGGTCGAGGTGGGACTGTTCGTGCGAGTTGCGCCACCAAAAGTGCGTAGGGGGCATATACCTGGGAAATGGATGTCTCTGAGTGGCCTTACTCGGTCGCGTGCACGGTGCATTCTCTAACGGCAGGACTGTCGCGAGCATGTGCGGTTCGGATGTTTTCGGGTAAAGGGTTCCGTACGGGATGTTCTTCCCAGGCTCCTGTGAACCGAGACTCTGCATCGTCATGCTCCGGCTCCCGTGGGTGCTTCATGCCTCGTCGAGCTGTTTGTCGTGGACGATTAAGGCCGAGGCCTTCCTTCGAGAGGGGAATTGTTCAGGCTGGTCGAGGCGGGATTGTTCGTGCGGGGTGCACCACCAAAAGTGCGTAGGGGGCATATGCCTGGGAAATGGATGTCTCTGAGTGGCCTTACTCGGTCGCGTGCACGGTGCACAGTCTCACGGCATGACTGTCGCGAGCATCGACGGTGCGGTGGTTTTCGGGTAACCGGGTTCCGTACGGGATGTTCTTCCCAGGCTCCTGTGAACCGAGGCCCCTTGTCGTCGTGCTCCGGCCCGCAGAGGGTCCCGTTCCCCCATCGGGAGGGTCGCAGTGGTCACGGAGAATGGTTACCCAAGTCGCGCTCGGAAGGGAATGATTTGTGCATCGGTCGAGATGTGCTCGTCTGTGCGGGTTGCACCACAACATGTGTGTAGGGGGCATATACCTGGGAAATGGATGTCTCTGAGTGGCCTTACAATTGAGGTGGCTGCGTGCACGGTGTCGCCTGTTCAGATAGACGCGTCGTGAGCGGGGGCGTTTGGGAGTTTTCGGGTAAAGGGTTCCGTACGGGATGTTCTTCCCAGGTGCTTGTGAACCGGAGCTCCTTGATGCCACGTTCCGACTTTCACACGTCTTTTCCTTCCAGCGCGATGTTCTTCGTCGGCGCTTGGCGAGAGAGCCGGGCGACGGAAAATTGTTCTGTGCGGTCGAGGATGGCTTTTCTGTGCGGGGTGCGCCACTCCAAGTGTGTAGGGGGCATATGCCTGGGAAATGGATGTCTCTGAGTGGCCTTACAATTGAGGTGGTCGCGCGCACGACGCATTTTGCACAGATTCGACATTCGCGAGTAGGTTCGGCTTTGAGACCGAGGGTAAAGGGCTCCGTACGGGATAATCTTCCCAGGTGCTTGTGAACCGAAGCTCCCTGTCATACCTCTCCGGCCTGCACTCGTATTTTCCTCGCTCTGGGTCTTGAGGAGCACACTGCCCAGTTCCCGCATCTCCGTCCTTGGTCAACTTTGGGATGCGGGCGGGTTTTGTTCGATTGCAAGGATGGGCCGCATGCTTTCTAATTTTGGTTTCCCATGAGGGCGGGTCTGCCTCGCGGTCTCTCTGGCAGAGGTCCGGGGCGGCCCGCTCGTGGCCGGAAGCTACCTGGTCGATCCTGCCAGTAGTCATATGCTTGTCTCAAAGATTAAGCCATGCATGTCTAAGTATGAACTATTTCAGACTGTGAAACTGCGGATGGCTCATTAAATCAGTTATAGTTTCTTTGATGGTACTTTGCTACTCGGATAACCGTAGTAATTCTAGAGCTAATACGTGCACCAAATCCCGA
>NW_026728880.1:7500-32500 GCF_030272615.1 Cryptomeria japonica
TTTACCGTTGCAGCTCCCCATGTCCGAACTGGGGATTTCTGGGTAGGGGCTTCGGGTGCGCATTACATTTTTGCCCAAGCGTCCAGTGCGGTTTCTGGTGCGCTCCGAAGTGGGGTTATTGGAGCGCATCAAAGGTGCGCAATGCTGGTGCGAACCCGGGAGCGCTCCGATGTGTGCTCCAAGGTGCGGCGTGCACGAAGTCCGAGCCCGGTTTGCCCCGGGTGCGCACCTCGCGTGCACCTTCGCCGGGGTGAGCACCTTGGTGTGCAGACCTTGGTTGGGTTGCGCGCCCTGGTGCGCACCAAGGAGCGCTCTGAAGTGTGCTCCAAGGTGCGGCGTGCACGAAGTCGGAGCCCGGTTTGCCCCGGGTGTGCACCTCGGGTGCGCACCTCGCGTGCACCTTCGCTGCGGTGGGCACCTTGGCTGGGTTGCGCGCCTTGGTGGGCACCTTGGTGCGCACAACTTGCCTGGGCTGCGCACCAGGAAGGGCTCAAGATGGCACCCGCGTTCCGTTTTTTTCACTATCTTTCAGAACGGAAATTTTAAAATCTCGTTTTTTTTTGCCTTTTCTGGAAATTAGTGAAGGCAGCGCATCAAAGGTGCGCAACGCTGGTGCGAACCTGGGAGCGCTCCGATGTGTGCTCCAAGGTGCGGCGTGCACGAAGTCGGACCCCGGTTTGCCCCGGGTGCGCACCTCGCGTGCACCTTGGTGCGCACACCTTGGCTGGGTTGCGCGCCCTGGTGGGCACCATGGTGCGCACCAAGGAGCGCTCCGAAGTGTGCTCCAAGGTGCGGCGTGCACGAAGTCGGAGCCCGGTTTGCCCCGGGTGCGCACCTCGCGTGCACCTTCGCCGCGGTGGGCACCATGGCGTGCACGAAGTCGGAGCCCGGTTTGCCCCGGGTGCGCACCTCGCGTGCACCTTCGCCGGGGTGGGCACCTTGGTGTGCAGACCTTGGCTGGGTTGCGCGCCCTGGTGGGCACCATGGTGCGCACCAAGGAGCGCTCCGAAGTGTGCTCCAAGGTGCGGCCTGCACGAAGTCGGAGCCCGGTTTGCCCCGGGTGTGCACCTCGGGTGGGCACCTTGGTGCGCATGCCTTGCCTGGGCTGCGCACCAGGGCGGGCTCAAGATGGCACCCGCGTTCCTTTTTTTTCACTATCTTTCAAAACGGAAATTTTAAAATCTCATTTTTTTTTGCCTTTTTCTGGAAATTAGTGAAGGCAGCGCATCAAAGGTGCGCACCTCGCTGCCCACCACGGTGCGCAACGCCGGTGGGCACCCGGGAGTGCTTCGAAGTGTGCTCCAAGGTGCTGCGTGCACGTTGTCGGAGCCCGGTTTGCCCCGGGTGCGCACCTCGCGTGCACCTTCGTCGGGGTGGGCACCTTGGCTGGGTTTGCCCCGGCTGCGCTCCGAAGCGGGGTTATTGGAGCGCCGCCTCTTTTTTTGTCGGAGCGTTTGGTGGGGTTTCTCGCATTGGCTCTTCCGAGGCCCGGTTGCCACCCTGGCGCGCACGAAGTCGGAAGTAGGGTTAATTGCCCGGGTGCGCACCTTTGCCAGGGTGGGCACCTTACCTGGGCTGCGCACCAGGGCGGGCTCAAGATGGCACGCGCGTTCCGTTTTTTTCACTATCTTTCAAAACGGAAATTTTAAAATCTCCTTTTTTTTTTGCCTTTTCTGGAAATTAGTGAAGGCAGCGCATCAAAGGTGCGCACCTCGCTGCCCACCTTGGTGTGCTCTGAGGTGCGCACCCGGGAGCGCTACGAAGTGTGCTCCAAGGTGCGGCGTGCACGTTGTCGGAGCCCGGTTTGCCCCGGGTGCGCACCTCGCCTGCACCTTGGCCGGGGTGGGCACCTTGGCTGGGTTTGCCCAGGGTGCGCTCCGAAGCGGGGTTACTGGAGCGCCCCCTCTTTTTTTGTCAGAGCGTTTGGTGGGGTTTCTCGCATTGGCTCTTCCCAGGCCCGGTTGTTGGGTGCGCTCCCACCCTGGCGCGCGCGAAGTTGGAAGTTGGGTTAATTGCCCGGGCGCGCACCTTCGCCAGGGTGGGCACCTTGGTGCGCACACCTTGGCTGGGCTGCGCACCAGGGCGGGCTCAAGATGGCACCAGCATTCCCTTTTTCTCACTATCTTTCAAAACGGAAATTTTAAAATCTCGTTTTTTTTTTGCCTTTTATGGAAATTAGTGAAGGCATCGCATCAAAGGTGCGCACCTCGCTGCCCACCTTGGTGTGCTCCGAGGTGCCCACCACGGTGCGCAACGCCGGTGCGAACCCGGGAGCGCCCCGATGTGTGCTCCAAGGTGCGGCGTGCACGAAGTCGGACCCCGGTTTGCCCCGGGTGCGCACCTCGCGTGCACCTTGGTGCGCACACCTTGGCTGGGTTGCGCGGCCTGGTGGGCACCATGGTGCGCACCAAGGAGCGCTCCGAAGTGTGCTCCAAGGTGCGGCGTGCACGAAGTCGGAGCCCGGTTTGCCCCGGGTACGCACCTTCGCCGGGGTGGGCACCTCGGCTGGGTTGCGCGCCCTGGTGCGCACCAAGGAGCGCTCCGAAGTGTGCTCCAAGGTGCGGCGTGCACGAAGTCGGAGCCCGGTTTGCCCCGGGTGCGCACCTCGCGTGCACCTTCGGCGGGGTTGCGCGCCCTGGTGGGCACCATGGTGCGCACCAAGGAGCGCTCCGAAGTGTGCTCCAAGGTGCGGCGTGCACGAAGTCGGAGCCCGGTTTGCCCCGGGTGCGCACCTCGCGTGCACCTTCGGCGGGGTTGCGCGCCCTGGTGGGCACCATGGTGCGCACCAAGGAGCGCTCCGAAGTGTGCTCCAAGGTGCGGCGTGCACGAAGTCGGAGCCCGGTTTGCCCCGGGTGCGCACCTCGCGTGCACCTTCGCCGCGGTGGGCACCATGGCGTGCACGAAGTCGGAGCCCGGTTTGCCCCGGGTGCGCACCTCGCGTGCACCTTCGCCGGGGTGGGCACCTCGGCTGGGTTGCGCGCCCTGGTGCGCACCAAGGAGCGCTCCGAAGTGTGCTCCAAGGTGCGGCGTGCACGAAGTCGGAGCCCGGTTTGCCCCGGGTGCGCACCTCGCGTGCACCTTCGCCAGGGTGGGCACCTCGGTGCGCACACCTTCTCAATGTTTTCTTGCCTTTTCTGGAAATTGGTGAAGGCAGCGCATCAAAGGTGCGCACCTCGGTGTGCTCCGAGGTGCGAACCCGAGAGCGCTCCGAGGTGCCCACGAAGTCGAAAGTCGGGTTAATTGCATTGTTTTCCCCGGGTGCGCTCCGAGGTGCGCAACATCGGCGCGCACCAAGGAGGGCTCCGAAGTGTGCTCCAAGGTGCGCACGATGGCGTGCACCTCTGGTGCGCACGATTCGGAGCTCGGTTTGACCGGGGTGCGCACACCTTGGCTGGGTTGCGCACCTTTTGTGCGCTCCAAGGTGCGCACGAAGTCGGAGCTCGGTTTGCCCCGGGTGCGCACCTTCGCCAGGGTGCGCACCTTGATGCGCACGCCTTGGCTGGGCTGCGCACCTTGGTGGGCGCCATGGTGCGCACCTTTCGTGCGCTCCAAGGTGCGCACGAAGTCGGAGCTCGGTTTGCCCCGGGTGCGCACCTTGGTGGGCGCCATGGTGCACTCCGAGGTGCCCAAGATTGGTGCGCACCAAGGAGCGCTCCGAAGTGCGCTCCAAGGTGCGCGCGAAGTCGAAAGTTGGGTTAATTGTCCGGTTTGCCTCGGGTGCGCACCTTGCGTGCACCTTCGCCAGGGTGGGCGCCTTGGTGCGCACACCTTGGCTGGGCTGCGCACACCTTGGCACCCGCGTTTCCTTCATTTTAAATTTTTTTTTTTTACAATCTCTCAAGTGGGAAATTCTATAATCTCAACTTTTTTTGCCTTTTCAGGAAACTTTTGAATGGAGCGCATCATTGGTGCGCTCCGAAGTGTGCTCCAAAGCTCTCTCCAGCTGCGTGCACCTGCCCCGGCCGCGCACCCGGCCCCGCCCAGCTTCGCTCACCTGTCCCGGGCGTCTGGTGCGGAACCTTAGAGTAAGAAACATCACCGTGCACCTTGGCCAACGTGCGCGACTCGACCGAGCGCGCACTGGCCGAGGTGCACACCGATTTCACCTGGGTGCGCGCGCAGCACCTCGGGCGCACCGGGGTGCGCGCACAACGCCCGGGTTGCACCGTGGCCTGTGTGCTCGGGGCGCCTCGGGTGCGCGCTCGGTGTCGCCCCCGCGCGCGCGGTAGTGCGGGCAGCGCACCCCGGCCCGGCCCGGCCCCGACGAGAACGCAAACGGGCAAAAGGTTTATTCAAATAGCATTGCGATGCCCGGCGAAAAACTAAAAAAGGGTGCAACACCGGGACTTCCCGGGAGGTCACCCATCCCAGTACTACTCCGGCCCAAGCGCGCTTAACTGCGGAGTTCTGATGGGATCCGGTGCACTAACGCTGGTATGATCGCACCCGTTATGAGCTTGTCGCAGTGTGTACTTAGCAAACCGCGACCCACGTGCGAATCCACCCCGGCCACCCACCCCCGTCGAGGTGCACACCCTCCCTCGCGAAGTGCGCCCCGTTCGCCAAGTGTGAGCCCTGCCCGGGTGCGCGCACCTTGCTAGGGCGTCGGGTGTGCACCCGGCCCGGCCTACGTGCGTGCACCTGTAGGGGGCGTCGTGTGCGTGCAGTGTCCCGTCTGCAACGCGGTGCCCACACACCACCTCGGGCGCAACGACCTGCGCTCACATGTGGGCCGAGTGCACCTTGGTGCATGTTCGGGGCGCCTCGGGTGCACGCTCGATCTTGCCCCGGTGCACCAAGGCGCTCGGTTTGCCCCGGGTGCGCACTTGGTGCAAGGTGGGCACCCAAAATAGGGATCAAGCACCAAAACACAAGTTTCGGGATGCAAAATGGGACCCAAGGACCACAAATGCGTTCCAAGACCCATGATGGGTCCACGAGAACAAAAATGTGTTCCGAGACTTAATAAACAAATATTGGGTTTTAGGAGAAGAAACATGCTCTGATGCCCAAAACGAGAATCGACCCCGAAAAGGCCACAGGCCAAAAGTGGGATGCGAGACAAAAAAAAATGGGACCCGAGGACCAAAATTGGGTTCCCAGGTCGAAGACAGGGCAACCGGACAAGAAACGACCTCTAAGGCTCGAAATGAGTCCCGACGACTAAAACTTGACAAGAAGCACCCATCAGGCACCCAACTCGACACCCATGGGATGCCGACCCACCCGGGCTTCCACCTAGCACACCTTGGCACCCACCCACCCTCGCACCCAACCTCGCACCCAACTTAGCACCTTTGAACCCACATTGGCACTCACCCTGACCCTGGCACCTTGGAACCCACATTGGCACTCACCTTGACCCTGGCACCCACCTTTGCACTCACCTTGGGACCCACCCTGGCTCCCACCTCGGCACCCACCCAGACACCCACCTTGGTTCCTTGGCACCCACCTTGGATCCTTGGCACCCACCCCGACACCCACCTTGGCACGCAACTTGGCTACTTGCCACCCACCTTGGCTCCTTGACGCCCACCCCGACAACCACCCCGTGACCTACCCTGGCTAGGGTTGGTGCACACCCACCCTGGTGCCCACCTTGGCACCCACCCTATGACCCACCTTGGCACGCACCTTAGTACCCACCCCGTTACCCACCCTAGGACCCACCCCGTGACCCACCTTGGCCAGGGTGGGTGCCTTGGTGCGCACAACTTGCCTGGGCTGCACACCAGGGCGGGCTCAAGATGGCACCCGCGTTCCGTTTTTTTCACTATCTTTCAAAACGGAAATTTTAAAATCTCATTTTTTTCTTTTTTTTGCCTTTTCTGGAAATTAGTGAAGGCAGCGCATCAAAGGTGCGCAATGCTGGTGCGAACCCGGGAGCGCTCCGATGTGTGCTCCAAGGTGCGGCGTGCACGAAGTCCGAGCCCGGTTTGCCCCGGGTGCGCACCTCGCGTGCACCTTCGCCGGGGTGAGCACCTTGGCTGGGTTGCGCGCCCTGGTGCGTACCAAGGAGCGCTCTGAAGTGTGCTCCAAGGTGCGGCGTGCACGAAGTCGGAGCCCGGTTTGCCCCGGGTGTGCACCTCGGGTGCGCACCTCGCGTGCACCTTCGCTGCGGTGGGCACCTTGGCTGGGTTGCGCGCCTTGGTGGGCACCATGCAGTGCACGAAGTCGGAGCCCGGTTTGCCCCGGGCGCGCACCTCCGCCAGGGTGGGCACCTTGGTGCGCACAACTTGCCTGGGCTGCGCATCAGGAAGGGCTCAAGATGGCACCCGCGTTCCGTTTTTTTCACTATCTTTCAGAACGGAAATTTTAAAATATCGTTTTTTTTTGCCTTTTCTGGAAATTAGTGAAGGCAGCGCATCAAAGGTGCGCAACGCTGGTGCGAACCTGGGAGCGCTCCGATGTGTGCTCCAAGGTGCGGCGTGCACGAAGTCGGAGCCCGGTTTGCCTCGGGTGCGCCCTGGTGGGCACCATGGTGCGCACCAAGGAGCGCTCCGAAGTGTGCTCCAAGGTGCGGCCTGCACGAAGTCGGAGCCCGGTTTGCCCCGGGTGTGCACCTCGGGTGGGCACCTTGGTGCGCATGCCTTGCCTGGGCTGCGCACCAGGGCGGGCTCAAGATGGCACCCGCGTTCCTTTTTTTTCACTATCTTTCAAAACGGAAATTTTAAAATCTCATTTTTTTTTGCCTTTTTCTGGAAATTAGTGAAGGCAGCGCATCAAAGGTGCGCACCTCGCTGCCCACCACGGTGCGCAACGCCGGTGGGCACCCGGGAGTGCTTCGAAGTGTGCTCCAAGGTGCTGCGTGCACGTTGTCGGAGCCCGGTTTGCCCCGGGTGCGCACCTCGCGTGCACCTTCGTCGGGGTGGGCACCTTGGCTTGGTTTGCCCCGGCTGCGCTCCGAAGCGGGGTTATTGGAGCGCCGCCTCTTTTTTTGTCGGAGCGTTTGGTGGGGTTTCTCGCATTGGCTCTTCCGAGGCCCGGTTGCCACCCTGGCGCGCACGAAGTCGGAAGTAGGGTTAATTGCCCGGGTGCGCACCTTTGCCAGGGTGGCACCTTACCTGGGCTGCGCACCAGGGCGGGCTCAAGATGGCACGCGCGTTCCGTTTTTTTCACTATCTTTCAAAACGGAAATTTTAAAATCTCCTTTTTTTTTTGCCTTTTCTGGAAATTAGTGAAGGCAGCGCATCAAAGGTGCGCACCTCGCTGCCCACCTTGGTGTGCTCTGAGGTGCGCACCCGGGAGCGCTACGAAGTGTGCTCCAAGGTGCGGCGTGCACGTTGTCGGAGCCCGGTTTGCCCCGGGTGCGCACCTCGCCTGCACCTTGGCCGGGGTGGGCACCTTGGCTGGGTTTGCCCAGGGTGCGCTCCGAAGCGGGGTTACTGGAGCGCCCCCTCTTTTTTTGTCAGAGAGTTTGGTGGGGTTTCTCGCATTGGCTCTTCCCAGGCCCGGTTGTTGGGTGCGCTCCCACCCTGGCGCGCGCGAAGTTGGAAGTTGGGTTAATTGCCCGGGCGCGCACCTTCGCCAGGGTGGGCACCTTGGTGCGCAAACCTTGGCTGGGCTGCGCACCAGGGCGGGCTCAAGATGGCACCAGCATTCCCTTTTTCTCACTATCTTTCAAAACGGAAATTTTAAAATCTCGTTTTTTTTTTGCCTTTTATGGAAATTAGTAAAGGCATCGCATCAAAGGTGCGCACCTCGCTGCCCACCTTGGTGTGCTCCGAGGTGCCCACCACGGTGCGCAACGCCGGTGCGAACCCGGGAGCGCCCCGATGTGTGCTCCAAGGTGCGGCGTGCACGAAGTCGGACCCCGGTTTGCCCCGGGTGCGCACCTCGCGTGCACCTTGGTGCGCACACCTTGGCTGGGTTGCGCGGCCTGGTGGGCACCATGGTGCGCACCAAGGAGCGCTCCGAAGTGTGCTCCAAGGTGCGGCGTGCACGAAGTCGGAGCCCGGTTTGCCCCGGGTGCGCACCTTCGCCGCGGTGGGCACCATGGCGTGCACGAAGTCGGAGCCCGGTTTGCCCCGGGTGCGCACCTCGCGTGCACCTTCGCCGGGGTGGGCACCTCGGCTGGGTTGCGCGCCCTGGTGCGCACCAAGGAGCGCTCTGAAGTGTGCTCCAAGGTGCGGCGTGCACGAAGTCGGAGCCCGGTTTGCCCCGGGTGTGCACCTCGGGTGCGCACCTCGCGTGCACCTTCGCTGCGGTGGGCACCTTGGCTGGGTTGCGCGCCTTGGTGGGCACCATGCAGTGCACGAAGTCGGAGCCCGGATTGCCCCGGGCGCGCACCTCCGCCAGGGTGGGCACCTTGGTGCGCACAACTTGCCTGGGCTGCGCACCAGGAAGGGCTCAAGATGGCACCCGCGTTCCGTTTTTTTCACTATCTTTCAGAACGGAAATTTTAAAATCTCGTTTTTTTTTGCCTTTTCTTGAAATTAGTGAAGGCAGCGCATCAAAGGTGCGCAACGCTGGTGCGAACCTGGGAGCGCTCCGATGTGTGCTCCAAGGTGCGGCGTGCACGAAGTCGGACCCCGGTTTGCCCCGGGTGCGCACCTCGCGTGCACCTTGGTGCGCACACCTTGGCTGGGTTGCGCGCCCTGGTGGGCACCATGGTGCGCACCAAGGAGCGCTCTGAAGTGTGCTCCAAGGTGCGGCGTGCACGAAGTCGGAGCCCGGTTTGCCCCGGGTGCGCACCTCGCGTGCACCTTCGCCGCGGTGGGCACCATGGCGTGCACGAAGTCGGAGCCCGGTTTGCCCCGGGTGCGCACCTCGCGTGCACCTTCGCCGGGGTGGGCACCTTGGTGTGCAGACCTTGGCTGGGTTGCGCGCCCTGGTGGGCACCATGGTGCGCACCAAGGAGCGCTCCGAAGTGTGCTCCAAGGTGCGGCCTGCACGAAGTCGGAGCCCGGTTTGCCCCGGGTGTGCACCTCGGGTGGGCACCTTGGTGCGCATGCCTTGCCTGGGCTGCGCACCAGGGCGGGCTCAAGATGGCACCCGCGTTCCTTTTTTTTCACTATCTTTCAAAACGGAAATTTTAAAATCTCATTTTTTTTTGCCTTTTTCTGGAAATTAGTGAAGGCAGCGCATCAAAGGTGCGCACCTCGCTGCCCACCACGGTGCGCAACGCCGGTGGGCACCCGGGAGTGCTTCGAAGTGTGCTCCAAGGTGCTGCGTGCACGTTGTCGGAGCCCGGTTTGCCCCGGGTGCGCACCTCGCGTGCACCTTCGTCGGGGTGGGCACCTTGGCTGGGTTTGCCCCGGCTGCGCTCCGAAGCGGGGTTATTGGAGCGCCGCCTCTTTTTTTGTCGGAGCGTTTGGTGGGGTTTCTCGCATTGGCTCTTCCGAGGCCCGGTTGCCACCCTGGCGCGCACGAAGTCGGAAGTAGGGTTAATTGCCCGGGTGCGCACCTTTGCCAGGGTGGGCACCTTACCTGGGCTGCGCACCAGGGCGGGCTCAAGATGGCACGCGCGTTCCGTTTTTTTCACTATCTTTCAAAACGGAAATTTTAAAATCTCCTTTTTTTTTTGCCTTTTCTGGAAATTAGTGAAGGCAGCGCATCAAAGGTGCGCACCTCGCTGCCCACCTTGGTGTGCTCTGAGGTGCGCACCCGGGAGCGCTACGAAGTGTGCTCCAAGGTGCGGCGTGCACGTTGTCGGAGCCCGGTTTGCCCCGGGTGCGCACCTCGCCTGCACCTTGGCCGGGGTGGGCACCTTGGCTGGGTTTGCCCAGGGTGCGCTCCGAAGCGGGGTTACTGGAGCGCCCCCTCTTTTTTTGTCAGAGCGTTTGGTGGGGTTTCTCGCATTGGCTCTTCCCAGGCCCGGTTGTTGGGTGCGCTCCCACCCTGGCGCGCGCGAAGTTGGAAGTTGGATTAATTGCCCGGGCGCGCACCTTCGCCAGGGTGGGCACCTTGGTGCGCACACCTTGGCTGGGCTGCGCACCAGGGCGGGCTCAAGATGGCACCAGCATTCCCTTTTTCTCACTATCTTTCAAAACGGAAATTTTAAAATCTCGTTTTTTTTTTGCCTTTTATGGAAATTAGTGAAGGCATCGCATCAAAGGTGCGCACCTCGCTGCCCACCTTGGTGTGCTCCGAGGTGCCCACCACGGTGCGCAACGCCGGTGCGAACCCGGGAGCGCCCCGATGTGTGCTCCAAGGTGCGGCGTGCACGAAGTCGGACCCCGGTTTGCCCCGGGTGCGCACCTCGCGTGCACCTTGGTGCGCACACCTTGGCTGGGTTGCGCGGCCTGGTGGGCACCATGGTGCGCACCAAGGAGCGCTCCGAAGTGTGCTCCAAGGTGCGGCGTGCACGAAGTCGGAGCCCGGTTTGCCCCGGGTACGCACCTCGCGTGCACCTTCGCCGGGGTGGGCACCTCGGCTGGGTTGCGCGCCCTGGTGCGCACCAAGGAGCGCTCCGAAGTGTGCTCCAAGGTGCGGCGTGCACGAAGTCGGAGCCCGGTTTGCCCCGGGTGCGCACCTTCGCCGCGGTGCGCACCATGGCGTGCACGAAGTCGGAGCCCGGTTTGCCCCGGGTGCGCACCTCGCGTGCACCTTCGGCGGGGTTGCGCGCCCTGGTGGGCACCATGGTGCGCACCAAGGAGCGCTCCGAAGTGTGCTCCAAGGTGCGGCGTGCACGAAGTCGGAGCCCGGTTTGCCCCGGGTGCGCACCTCGCGTGCACCTTCGGCGGGGTTGCGCGCCCTGGTGGGCACCATGGTGCGCACCAAGGAGCGCTCCGAAGTGTGCTCCAAGGTGCGGCGTGCACGAAGTCGGAGCCCGGTTTGCCCCGGGTGCGCACCTCGCGTGCACCTTCGCCGCGGTGGGCACCATGGCGTGCACGAAGTCGGAGCCCGGTTTGCCCCGGGTGCGCACCTCGCGTGCACCTTCGCCGGGGTGGGCACCTCGGCTGGGTTGCGCGCCCTGGTGCGCACCAAGGAGCGCTCCGAAGTGTGCTCCAAGGTGCGGCGTGCACGAAGTCGGAGCCCGGTTTGCCCCGGGTGCGCACCTCGCGTGCACCTTCGCCAGGGTGGGCACCTCGGTGCGCACACCTTCTCAATGTTTTCTTGCCTTTTCTGGAAATTGGTGAAGGCAGCGCATCAAAGGTGCGCACCTCGGTGTGCTCCGAGGTGCGAACCCGAGAGCGCTCCGAGGTGCCCACGAAGTCGAAAGTCGGGTTAATTGCATTGTTTTCCCCGGGTGCGCTCCGAGGTGCGCAACATCGGCGCGCACCAAGGAGGGCTCCGAAGTGTGCTCCAAGGTGCGCACGATGGCGTGCACCTCTGGTGCGCACGATTCGGAGCTCGGTTTGACCGGGGTGCGCACACCTTGGCTGGGTTGCGCACCTTTTGTGCGCTCCAAGGTGCGCACGAAGTCGGAGCTCGGTTTGCCCCGGGTGCGCACCTTCGCCAGGGTGCGCACCTTGATGCGCACGCCTTGGCTGGGCTGCGCACCTTGGTGGGCGCCATGGTGCGCACCTTTCGTGCGCTCCAAGGTGCGCACGAAGTCGGAGCTCGGTTTGCCCCGGGTGCGCACCTTGGTGGGCGCCATGGTGCACTCCGAGGTGCCCAAGATTGGTGCGCACCAAGGAGCGCTCCGAAGTGCGCTCCAAGGTGCGCGCGAAGTCGAAAGTTGGGTTAATTGTCCGGTTTGCCTCGGGTGCGCACCTTGCGTGCACCTTCGCCAGGGTGGGCGCCTTGGTGCGCACACCTTGGCTGGGCTGCGCACACCTTGGCACCCGCGTTTCCTTCATTTTAAATTTTTTTTTTTTACAATCTCTCAAGTGGGAAATTCTATAATCTCAACTTTTTTTGCCTTTTCAGGAAACTTTTGAATGGAGCGCATCATTGGTGCGCTCCGAAGTGTGCTCCAAAGCTCTCTCCAGCTGCGTGCACCTGCCCCGGCCGCGCACCCGGCCCCGCCCAGCTTCGCTCACCTGTCCCGGGCGTCTGGTGCGGAACCTTAGAGTAAGAAACATCACCGTGCACCTTGGCCAACGTGCGCGACTCGACCGAGCGCGCACTGGCCGAGGTGCACACCGATTTCACCTGGGTGCGCGCGCAGCACCTCGGGCGCACCGGGGTGCGCGCACAACGCCCGGGTTGCACCGTGGCCTGTGTGCTCGGGGCGCCTCGGGTGCGCGCTCGGTGTCGCCCCCGCGCGCGCGGTAGTGCGGGCAGCGCACCCCGGCCCGGCCCGGCCCCGACGAGAACGCAAACGGGCAAAAGGTTTATTCAAATAGCATTGCGACGCCCGGCGAAAAACTAAAAAAGGGTGCAACACCGGGACTTCCCGGGAGGTCACCCATCCCAGTACTACTCCGGCCCAAGCGCGCTTAACTGCGGAGTTCTGATGGGATCCGGTGCACTAATGCTGGTATGATCGCACCCGTTATGAGCTTGTCGCAGTGTGTACTTAGCAAACCGCGACCCACGTGCGAATCCACCCCGGCCACCCACCCCCGTCGAGGTGCACACCCTCCCTCGCGAAGTGCGCCCCGTTCGCCAAGTGTGAGCCCTGCCCGGGTGCGCGCACCTTGCTAGGGCGTCGGGTGTGCACCCGGCCCGGCCTACGTGCGTGCACCTGGAGGGGGCGTCGTGTGCGTGCAGTGTCCCGTCTGCAACGCGGTGCCCACACACCACCTCGGGCGCAACGACCTGCGCTCACATGTGGGCCGAGTGCACCTTGGTGCATGTTCGGGGCGCCTCGGGTGCACGCTCGATCTTGCCCCGGTGCACCAAGGCGCTCGGTTTGCCCCGGGTGCGCACTTGGTGCAAGGTGGGCACCCAAAATAGGGATCAAGCACCAAAACACAAGTTTCGGGATGCAAAATGGGACCCAAGGACCACAAATGCGTTCCAAGACCCATGATGGGTCCACGAGAACAAAAATGTGTTCCGAGACTTAATAAACAAATATTGGGTTTTAGGAGAAGAAACATGCTCTGATGCCCAAAACGAGAATCGACCCCGAAAAGGCCACAGGCCAAAAGTGGGATGCGAGACAAAAAAAAATGGGACCCGAGGACCAAAATTGGGTTCCCAGGTCGAAGACAGGGCAACCGGACAAGAAACGACCTCTAAGGCTCGAAATGAGTCCCGACGACTAAAACTTGACAAGAAGCACCCATCAGGCACCCAACTCGACACCCATGGGATGCCGACCCACCCGGGCTTCCACCTAGCACACCTTGGCACCCACCCACCCTCGCACCCAACCTCGCACCCAACTTAGCACCTTTGAACCCACATTGGCACTCACCCTGACCCTGGCACCTTGGAACCCACATTGGCACTCACCTTGACCCTGGCACCCACCTTTGCACTCACCTTGGGACCCACCCTGGCTCCCACCTCGGCACCCACCCAGACACCCACCTTGGTTCCTTGGCACCCACCTTGGATCCTTGGCACCCACCCCGACACCCACCTTGGCACGCAACTTGGCTACTTGCCACCCACCTTGGCTCCTTGACGCCCACCCCGACAACCACCCCGTGACCTACCCTGGCTAGGGTTGGTGCACACCCACCCTGGTGCCCACCTTGGCACCCACCCTATGACCCACCTTGGCACGCACCTTAGTACCCACCCCGTTACCCACCCTAGGACCCACCCCGTGACCCACCTTGGCCAGGGTGGGTGCACCCACCCTGGTGCCCACCTTGGCACCCACCCATCCTAGCACCCAGCCTGTGACCGGGCTTGGAACCCAACCTTGCACCCGCACCCGTCTTGGCCAGTGTGGGTGCGCACCCATCCTGGCACCCACGTTGTGACACACCCTTTAACCCACGCACCCTAGCACCCACGTTGGCACCCACCTTGGAACCCAACCTAGCAACTTGGCACCCACCCCGTGACCCACCTTGGCATCCACCATAGCAGTCGCCGACTTGGCACCCACCTCGGCACCCACCTTGACACTTGTGGACCCACCTTGCCACTCACCCTAGCATCGACCCATCCTAGCACCCACCCTGGCACCTTTGCACCCTAGCACTCACCCATCCTAGCACCTAACCTGTGACCCACCTTGACACTCACCCTCGCACCCACCTTGGAACCCAACCTAGCACCCACCCACCCTGACACCAACCCTAGCACCTACCCACCCTTGCACCCACCCTGTGACCCATCTTGGCACCCACCCATCCTACCACTCAACCTATCACCCACCTTCTCACCCACCTTGGCATCCACCTTAGCACCCACCCACACTGGCACCTTGGCACCCACCTCGGGCAAGGTGGGTGCACACCCACCCTGGCACCCAATTTAGAACCCACCGAGCATGTTACCCACCTTGGCACCCACATTGCAGCCCACCCTAGTACCCACCCTATGACCCACATTGGCATCCACACCCTAGCACCCAGGCACCTCGACACCCGCCTTGACACCCACCCTAGCACTGAACCTGTGACCCACCTTGGAACTCACCCTAGAACCCACCCACCCTGTGAACCACCTTGGCATCCACCTTAGCACCCACCCACCTTGGCACCCACTCTAGCACTCACCCATCCTAACACCCAACTTGTTACCCACCTTGGCACCCGCCCTCGCGTCCACCTTGAAACCCACCCTAGCACCCACCCACGCAGGAGCCCACCTTGGCACCCAACCTAACACCCACGCATCCTGGCACCCAACTTGTGACCCACCTTGGAACCCACCCTAGTACCCACCTTTGAACCCACTATATCACCAACCCACCTTGGCACCCACCCTATGACCCTCTTTGGAATCCACCCTAGCACGCACCCACCCTGGCACCCACCATGGAGCGCACCCTAGCACCCACCCACCTCGGCACGCACCTCAACACCCACCTTGGTGTGCGCACTGCGCCAACCTCTCAAAGACCCTATGTGGTGCGCTCCAAAGTGTACACCTTTGGTGCGCTCCAAGGTGCGCACCTTTGGTGCACACCGAGGTGCACACCAAAGTGTGCACCGAGGTGAGCACCAAAGTGCACTCCAGGGTGCACACCAAGGCGTGCACCTTTGGTGCGGTCAATGCAAACGAATTCGGAAGTTGGGGTCGATGTCCTAATCGCTGCTGCAGACTACACGTATGAGAATCGGACAAATAGCTTTATATAGGGGAGGTGTTGCGTTTGATGGGTCGACTCCCCTGGTTGTGTGCACTGCACCAACTTCAAAGACCCTGTCTTGTTTAAGAAGTCAAAAGTTGGGGTGGATGTCCTAATCATTGCTGCAGTCTACGCATGTATGAGAATCAGACAAATAGCTTATATAGGGGAGGTGTTGCATTCGGTGGGTTGACTCCCCTGGTTGTGCGCACTGCGCCAACCTCAAAGACCCCGCATAGCAGAAGAAGTCGGAAGTCGGATTTTGGTGAGCACCAAGGCGTGCACCTTTGGTGCGGTCAACGCAGACGAATTCAGAAGTTGGGGTGGATGTCCTAATCGTTGTTGCAGGCTACACATGTATGAGAATCAGACAAATAGCTTATATAGGGGAGGTGTTGGGTTTGATGGGTCAACTCCCTTGGTTGTGCGCATTACGCCAACCTCAAAGACCTTGTTTTCGTTAAGAAGTCAAAAGTTGGGGTCAATGTCCTAATGGCTCCTGCAGGCTACACATGTATGAGAATCGGACAAATAGCTTATATAGGGGAGGTGTTGGGTTTGATGGGTCGACTCCCCTGGTTGTGCGCATTACGTCAACCTCAAAGACCTTGTTTTCGTTAAGAAGTCAAAAGTTGGGGTCGATGTCCTAATTGCTCCTGTAGACTACACATGTATGAGAATCAGACAAATAGCTTATATAGGGGAGGTGTTGGGTTTGATGGGTTGACTCCCCTAGTTGTTCGCATTACACCAACCTCAAAGACCTTGTTTTCGTTTAGAAGCCGAAAGTTGGGGTCGATGTCCTAATTGCTCCTGCAGGCTACGCATGTATGAGAATCAGACAAATAGCTTATATAGGGGAGGTGTTGGGTTTGATGGGTCGACTCCCCTGGTTGTGCGCATTGCGCCAACCTCAAAGACCCTGCATTGCGGATGAAGTCGAAAGTCAGAGTTTGGTGTGCTACAAGGTGTGGTCGAAGGTGCTCACCTAGGTGTGCACCTTTGGAGCACAGGAAAAGTGCCCTCCAAAAGTGCGCACCTTTGGAGTGCACAAAAGTGCCCTCCAAAAGTGCGCACCTTTGGAGCGCAGAAAAGTGCCCTCCAAAAAGTGCCCTCCAAAAGTGCGCACCTTTGGAGCGCAGAAAAGTGCCCTCCAAAAAGTGCCCTCCAAAAGTGCGCACCTTTGGAGCGCAGAAAAGTGCCCTCCAAAAAGTGCCCTCCAAAAGTGCGCACCTTTGGAGCGCAGAAAAGTGCCCTCCAAAAAGTGCCCTCCAAAAGTGCGCACCTTTGGAGCGCAGAAAAGTGCCCTCCAAAAAGTGCCCTCCAAAAGTGCGCACCTTTGGAGCGCAGAAAAGTGCCCTCCAAAAAGTGCCCTCCAAAAGTGCGCACCTTTGGAGCGCAGAAAAGTGCCCTCCAAAAAGTGCCCTCCAAAAGTGCGCACCTTTGGAGCGCAGAAAAGTGCCCTCCAAAAAGTGCCCTCCAAAAGTGCGCACCTTTGGAGCGCAGAAAAGTGCCCTCCAAAAGTGCGCACTTTTGGTGCGCACCAAGGCGCTGGTTCGGTCGTTGCAGGCGAGTTCGGAAGTTGGGGTCGATGTCCTGAGCGGAGGTGCAAACTACACAGGTGTCGGAATCGGACAAATAGCTTATATAGGGGAGGTGTATGCTTCGATGGGTCGACTCCCCAGGTTGAGCGCACCGCGCCAACCTCAAAGACCCTACGGTATGGATGAAGTCGGAAGTTGGGTCCGATGACCGATTCGATTAGTAGGTATGCTCATGAGGTCGGAATTTGGGTCCGATGACCTGCCATGTGCAGGAAGGCGAATGTTGACACTGTGCGTTGCAAGGTGCACACCAAGGCGCTGGTGCGGTCTTTTTAGTCGAGTTCGGAAGTTGGGGTCGATGTCCTGATCGGAGGTGCAAGCTACACAGGTGTGGGAATCGGACAAATAGCTTATATAGGGGAGGTGTATGCTTCGTTGGGTCGACTCCCCGGGTTGAGCGCACCGCGCCAACCTCAAAGACCCTACGGTATGGATGAAGTCGGAAGTTGGGTCCGATGACCGATTCGATATGTAGGCATACTCGCGAGGTCGGAATTTGGGTCCGATGACCTGCCACGTGCAGGAAGGCGAATGTTGGCACTGTGCGTTGCAAGGTGCGCACCAAGGCGCTGGTTCGGTCGTTGGAGGCGAGTTCGGAAGTTGGGGTCGATGTCTTGATCGGAGGTGCAAACTACACAGGTGTGGGAATCGGACAAATAGCTTATATAGGGGAGGTGTATGCTTCGTTGGGTCGACTCCCCGGGTTGAGCGCACCGCGCCAACCTCAAAGACCCTACGGTATGGATGAAGTCGGAAGTTGGGTCCGATGACCGATTCGATATGTAGGCATACTCGCGAGGTCGGAATTTGGGTCCGATGACCTGCCATGTGCAGGAAGGCGAATGTTGGGACTGTGCGTCGCAAGGTGCGCACCAAGGCGCTGGTGCCGTCGTTGCAGTCGAGTTCGGAAGTTGGGGTCGATGTCCTGGTCAGAGGTGCAAACTACACAGGTGTGGGAATCGGACAAATAGCTTATATAGGGGAGGTGTATGCTTCGATGGGTCGACTCCCTGGGTTGAGCGCACCGCGCCAACCTCAAAGACCCTACAGTATGGATGAAGTCGGAAGTTGGGTCCGATGACCGATTCGATACGTAGGCATATTGGCGAGGTCTGAATTTGTGTCCGATGACCTGCCATGCGCAGGAAGGCGGAATTTGGGTCCGATGACCGAGTTGATGGCGTGCCATGCGCAGAAAGGCGGAATTTGGGTCCGATGACCGAGTTGATGTTGATGGCCCGCCATGCACAGGAAGGCGGAATTTGGGTCCGATGACCGATTTGAAGGCGTGCCATACGCAAAAAGGCGGAGTTTGGGTCCGATGACCGAGTTGATATTGATGGCCCGCCATGCGCAGGAAGGCGGAATTTGGGTCCGATGACCTGACATACGCATGGAGTCCGACTCGGGGGCCGATGTTCGATTCGATGACTTGCATTGTGGGTAAAGTCGGAAGTTGTGGTCTTTGACCCGATTCGATGACCAGACTTCGGCTGCTTGAGAATCGGACAAATAACTTATATAGGGGAGGTAGTGTTCTCGAGCATCCTCCCCCCGTGCCCGTTTATGTCGATTGATGCTGGTGCTCGACTGGTTGGAGCGCTCGGATGCAAAAATCTTGCACCAGGATTTATCGATTGTGATGGACACGGCAAGTCTCCTGATTGCTATGCAGGAGCTCATCGTGAATCTCTATGCGGCCTTGGTATGGACTCGACCTGCGGAATGGTTCGGCAATGGTAGTCGCTCCAACACGTCCTTGCAATGGCCACAGAGGTGATTCGACTAGAGCTCCAGTCTAGCTTTTGGGTTGCTTGGCGGACTGGTATAGCCGCGATCGAGTTCCGGCCATGAACGTTTTAGATAGCTCTTGGGCTTTCTGGGACGGAAGTCGGAAGTTTGGGCTGTTGTCCGATTTGATGACCATTCTTCGGATGTGTGAGAATCGGACAAATAACTTATATAGGGGACTGTGTTGTCTCACGCAGCCCCCTCCGTGCCCCTCTATCTCGACCGATGTTGGTGCTTGAAAGGGTTGGGATCGCTCGGATTTATAAACGTGCACCACCATTTGTCGAGTGTGAGGGACGCGGCAGGTCTCCTAAATGCTATGCGGGCGCTCTCTGAGAATCTCTATCCGGCCTCGACACAGACTAGTCTTGCTGAATGGTTTGGCACTGGTAGTCGATCCAACACGTCGTTGTTGTGGCCGCCTAGGCGATTCGATTCGAGCCCCCGTCTAGCTTTTGGGTTGCTTGGCGGATTTTGCCCTATCCGCAAGTGAGCTCGGTCCCTAAACGTTCGAGAAACCCGATTGCTATGCGCCGACTCTCTTTCTTGCGAGCCTCCATCTAGCTTTTGGGTCTCTACGGAACGGAAGTCGGAATCTGGGACCGTTGTTTGATTCGACGAGGCAGACTACGGTTGTGCGAGAATCGGACAAATAACTTATATAGGGGAGGTGTTGACTGGAGCATTCTCCCCCGTGCCCCTCTAACTCGACCAATGCTGGCGCTCGAACGGTGGTAGCGCTCGGATTTTCATTGAGCGCCAGCATTGGTCGATTTAGAGGGGCATGCGAGATTCCCGAATGCTATGCGAGGGCTCTAACGGAAATGTCTATTGGTTTCGGTATGGATGCAATTGCGAGTGGTTCGGCAAAGGTAGTCGTTCCGATGCGTCCATGTCGTGGCCAAATCGATAATTCGATTTGAGCCCTCGTATAGCATTTGGGTCTCTCGATGTGATTCCGCATTCCAGTCCCTTTGGGCACTGCTTGAGCCGCATCCCAGGGGGTTCCCTTCCCAATAATCTGCCTCGCAACCCGATTGCTATGCGGTGAGGCTCCTCGGCCGCCTCGGAACTATCTGTGTATCAGACGCATCGCGGGATAAGGGGTTGGCAACGGTAGTCGCCCCAAGCGCGTCCGATGCTTGGACCATTCCGAGGCGGCCCTGAAGCCTCTTCCGTCTAGCCGTTGGGTCCTTCTCGCCGCATCCCTCGCCTCGCACCCCGATTGCTATGCGGTGAGGCTCCTCGGCCGCCTCGGAACTATCTGTGTATCGGACGCGTCGCGGGATAAGGGGTTGTCACTGGTAGTCGCCCCAAGCGCGTCCGATGCTTGGACCATTCCGAGGCGGCCCTGAAGCCTCTTCCGTCTAGCCGTTGGGTCCTTCTCGCCGCATCCCTCGCCTCGCACCCCGATTGCTATGCGGTGAGGCTCCTCGGCCGCCTCGGAACTATCTGTGTATCGGACGCGTCGCGGGATAAGGGGTTGTCATTGGTAGTCGCCCCAAGCGCGTCCGATGCTTGGACCATTCCGAGGCGGCCCTGAAGCCTCTTCCGTCTAGCCGTTGGGTCCTTCTCGCCGCATCCCTCGCCTCGCACCCCGATTGCTATGCGGTGAGGCTCCTCGGCCGCCTCGGAACTATCTGTGTATCGGACGCGTCGCGGGATAAGGGGTTGTCACTGGTAGTCGCCCCAAGCGCGTCCGATGCTTGGACCATTCCGAGGCGGCCCTGAAGCCTCTTCCGTCTAGCCGTTGGGTCCTTCTCGCCGCATCCCTCGCCTCGCACCCCGATTGCTATGCGGTGAGGCTCCTCGGCCGCCTCGGAACTATCTGTGTATCGGACGCGTCGCGGGATAAGGGGTTGTCACTGGTAGTCGCCCCAAGCGCGTTCGATGCTTGGACCATTCCGAGGCGGCCCTGAAGCCTCTTCCGTCTAGCCGTTGGGTCCTTCTCGCCGCATCCCTCGCCTCGCACCCCGATTGCTATGCGGTGAGGCTCCTCGGCCGCCTTGGAACTATCTGTGTATCGGACGCGTCGCGGGATAAGGGGTTGTCACTGGTAGTCGCCCCAAGCGCGTCCGATGCTTGGACCATTCCGAGGCGGACCCGAAGCCTCTTCCGTCTAGCCGTTGGGTCCTTCTCGCCGCATCCTTCGCCTCGCACCCCGATTGCTATGCGGTGAGGCTCCTCGGCCGCCTCGGAACTATCTGTGTATCGGACGCGTCGCGGGATAAGGGGTTGTCACTGGTAGTCGCCCCAAGCGCGTCCGATGCTTGGACCATTCCGAGGCGGACCCGAAGCCTCTTCCGTCTAGCCGTTGGGTCCTTCTCGCCGCATCCCTCGCCTCGCACCCCGATTGCTATGCGGTGAGGCTCCTCGGCCGCCTTGGAACTATCTGTGTATCGGACGCGTCGCGGGATAAGGGGTTGTCACTGGTAGTCGCCCCAAGCGCGTCCGATGCTTGGACCATTCCGAGGCGGACCCGAAGCCTCTTCCGTCTAGCCGTTGGGTCCTTCTCGCCGCATCCCTCGCCTCGCACCCCGATTGCTATGCGGTGAGGCTCCTCGGCCGCCTTGGAACTATCTGTGTATCGGACGCGTCGCGGGATAAGGGGTTGTCACTGGTAGTCGCCCCAAGCGCGTCCGATGCTTGGACCATTCCGAGGCGGACCCGAAGCCTCTTCCGTCTAGCCGTTGGGTCCTTCTCGCCGCATCCCTCGCCTCGCACCCCGATTGCTATGCGGTGAGGCTCCTCGGCCGCCTTGGAACTATCTGTGTATCGGACGCGTCGCGGGATAAGGGGTTGTCACTGGTAGTCGCCCCAAGCGCGTCCGATGCTTGGACCATTCCGAGGCGGCCCCGAAGCCTCTTCCGTCTAGCCGTTGGGTCCTTCTCGCCGCATCCCTCGCCTCGCACCCCGATTGCTATGCGGTGAGGCTCCTCGGCCGCCTTGGAACTATCTGTGTATCGGACGCGTCGCGGGATAAGGGGTTGTCACTGGTAGTCGCCCCAAGCGCGTCCGATGCTTGGACCATTCCGAGGCGGCCCCGAAGCCTCTTCCGTGTAGCCGTTGGGTCCTTCTCGCCGCATCCCTCGCCTCGCACCCCGATTGCTATGCGGTGAGGCTCCTCGGCCGCCTTGGAACTATCTGTGTATCGGACGCGTCGCGGGATAAGGGGTTGTCACTGGTAGTCGCCCCAAGCGCGTCCGATGCTTGGACCATTCCGAGGCGGACCTGAAGCCTCTTCCCTCTAGCCGTTGGGGCTTTCTCGCCGCATCCCTCGCCTCGCACCCTGATTGCTATGCTGTGAGGCTCCTCGGCCGCCTTGGAACTATCTGTGTATCGGACGCATCGCGGGATAAGGGGTTGGCAGTGGTAGTCGCCCCAAGCGCATCCGATGCTTGGACCATTCCGAGGCGGCCCTGCAGCCTCTTCCGTCTAGCCGTTGGGGCCATCTCGCCGCATCCCCCACCTCGCACCACGATTGCTATGCGGTGAGGCTCCTTGGCCGCCTCGGAACTATCTGTGTATCGGACGCATCGCGGGATAAGGGGTTGTCACTGGTAGTCGCCCCAAGCGCGTCCGATGCTTGGACTATTCCGAGGCGGCCCTGCAGCCTCTTCCGTCTAGCCGTTGGGGCCATCTCGCTGCATCCCCCACCTCCTCGGCCGCCTCGGAACTATCTGTGTATCGGACGCATCGCGGGATAAGGGGTTGGCAGTGGTAGTCGCCCCAAGCGCGTCCGATGCTTGGACTATTCCGAGGCAGCCCTGCAGCCTCTTCCGTCTAGCCTTTGGGGCCATCTCGCCGCATCCCTCGCCTCGCACCCCGATTGCTATGCGGTGAGGCTCCTCGGCCGCCTGGGAACTATCTTCGTATCGGACGCATCGCGGGATAAGGGGTTGTCACTGGTAGTCGCCCCAAGCGCGTCCGATGCTTGGACTATTCCGAGGCGGCCCTGTGGCCTCTTCCGTCTAGCCGTTGGGGCCATCTCGCCGCATCCCCCACCTCGCACCCCGATTGCTATGCGGTGAGGCTCTTCGGCCGCCTTGGAACTATCTTCGTATCGGACGCATCGCGGGATAAGGGGTTGTCACTGGTAGTGGCCCCAAGCGCGTCCGATGCTTGGACTATTCCGAGGCGGCCCTGCAGCCTCTTCCGTCTAGCCGTTGGGGCCATCTCGCCGCATCCCCCACCTCGCACCCCGATTGCTATGCGGTGAGGCTCCTCGGCCGCCTTGGAACTATCTTCGTATCGGACGCATCGCGGGATAAGGGGTTGTCACTGGTAGTCGCCCCAAGCGCGTCCGATGCTTGGACTATTCCGACGCGGCCCTGTGGCCTCTTCCGTCTAGCCGTTGGGGCCATCTCGCCGCATCCCCCACCTCGCACCCCGATTGCTATGCGGTGAGGCTCCTCGGCCGCCTTGGAACCATCTTCGTATCGGACGCATCGCGGGATAGGGGGCTGTCACTGGTAGTCGCCCCAAGCGTGTCCGATGCTTGGACCATTCCTAGGCGGCCCTGAAGCCTCTTCCGTCTAGCCGTTGGGGCCTTCCCGCCCCATCCCTCGCCTCGCACCCCCGATTGCTATGCGGTGAGGCTCCTCGGCCGCCTTGGAACCATCTGTGTATCGGACGCATCGCGGGATAAGGGGTTGGCACTGGCAGTCGCCCCAAGCGCGTCCGATGCTTGGACCATTCCGAGGTGGCCCTGAAGCCTCTTCCGTCTAGCCGTTGGGGCCTTCCCGCCCCATCCCTCGCCTCGCACCCCGATTGATATGCGGTGAGGCTCCTCGGCCGCCTTGGAACTATCTGTGTATCGGACGCATCGCGGGATAAGGGGTTGGCACTGGTAGTCGTCCCAATCGCATCCGATGCTTGGACCATTCCGAGGCGGCCCTGCAGCCTCTTCCGTTTAGCCGTCGGGGCCTTCCCGCCGCATCCCTCGCCTCGCATCCCGATTCCTATGCGGTGAGTCTTCTCGGCCGCCGCGGAACTATACCTGTTATTGCTACTGCATCCTTCGGCTGGTAACCTCCTCTGCCGCCTTGGAACGTTCTCTTTGTCGGACGCGTCGCGGGATAAGGGGTTGGCACTGGTAGTCGCCCCAAGCGCGCCCGATGCATAGACCGCTCCGAGTCGACCTTGCTTTCAGCCTCTCACATGCATAGACCTCTCTGAGTCGACCCTGCAGCCTCTCACGTTTAGCCTTTGGAATCTCGCCTCACAACATGATTGCTATCCTTGATGCATCCCTTGCCTCGAGCCCTGATTGCTTTCTTGGCTGCATCCCTCCTCTCCTCACAGCCCGGTTGTCATCACTGCTTCATCCGTCGCTTCATGCATTCTGGCTGCTGGGCCCTTCCCACCGCACACCTCGATTGCTATCTCTTCTGCATCACACACCCCGATTGCTATCTCTGCTACATCCCTCGGCTCTCACTTCTGCATCCTTCGCCTCACACCTCGATTGCTATCAATGCTGCATCCGTAACCTCACACCCCGATTGCTATGCGGGGAGGCTCCTTGGCCGCCTTGGAAATTTCTGTGTGTCGGACGCACCGCGGGATAAGGGGTTGGCACTGGTAGTCGCCCCAAGTGCGCCCGATTCTTAGACCGCTTCGAGGTGACCTCGTAGCCTCTTTCGTCCAGGCTTCCTGCCTTCAACGCCCTTTTTACACCTCGATTGCTATGCGCGGGCTCGTTGGCGTCTATCACCTCTCTGCGAAGAGTGGCACGATGATTGTTGGGGTAAATCGTAGCAGTCCGATCTCTGGCCTTGGGCCATTGTGAGGGCTGATCGATTTCCTGTGCGCATCTCGTGTTCGCCCAGTAACAGACTCGACGACTTGTAATCGGTCTTGTTCCCGATTGTTCCTGGAGGTAGTCTTCGGAACTCTTGGATTTGACCTGTCACTCGAACTGTCCTCTTCCGAGGATGCTTGTGTGTGTGTGCTTGTGCCATTTCCTTGGCGGTATTAACGAGATATTAAAGAGCGGAGTGAGCGCCTCGCCCAGCTATGTTTGGGGCTCTCACTCCCTTACCCGGTGTGCGACCGCTTTGCACGTAGGTTGCGGAGCATCGCGACTCTTTCGATGTTTGGCGGTTGTCTTCCGGTGATGCGTTGGTCCCGAAGTGCACGTTACTAGCATTTCTGCCATTGTTCTCGATCTTTGGCACGTTCCTTCGTTGCAATTGGATATATATCTCCGTTTATACGCGCAGGCTTCTCCCGCCTATTCAGCGCTGTCCCACTCTCAGCACTCTCGTGGTCTCCTTGGCTTCTCTCTCCCGTGAGCGAGCTCTCTTCTCGAGTCTTTTCCATGTCCCATGGAGGTTGCCTTGCGAAATTCGGGCACACAAACGTGACCGGATAAGAGCGGAATTGCCTATGAGGAGAAGCTCACCTTAGGGAGCAGCAATGCCGAGTGTTTCGACAGAGGGTAGAGGGGGCGTTGTTTGGGCGGTTGCACAAAAGAGTGCTACGTTTGCACTGAAGGTTGCTTCTTCGTCTC
>NW_026728880.1:42500-65000 GCF_030272615.1 Cryptomeria japonica
CCCGGGTGCGCACCTTTGCCAGGGTGGGCACCTTACCTGGGCTGCGCACCAGGGCGGGCTCAAGATGGCACGCGCGTTCCGTTTTTTTCACTATCTTTCAAAACGGAAATTTTAAAATCTCCTTTTTTTTTTGCCTTTTCTGGAAATTAGTGAAGGCAGCGCATCAAAGGTGCGCACCTCGCTGCCCACCTTGGTGTGCTCTGAGGTGCGCACCCGGGAGCGCTACGAAGTGTGCTCCAAGGTGCGGCGTGCACGTTGTCGGAGCCCGGTTTGCCCCGGGTGCGCACCTCGCCTGCACCTTGGCCGGGGTGGGCACCTTGGCTGGGTTTGCCCAGGGTGCGCTCCGAAGCGGGGTTACTGGAGCGCCCCCTCTTTTTTTGTCAGAGCGTTTGGTGGGGTTTCTCGCATTGGCTCTTCCCAGGCCCGGTTGTTGGGTGCGCTCCCACCCTGGCGCGCGCGAAGTTGGAAGTTGGGTTAATTGCCCGGGCGCGCACCTTCGCCAGGGTGGGCACCTTGGTGCGCACACCTTGGCTGGGCTGCGCACCAGGGCGGGCTCAAGATGGCACCAGCATTCCCTTTTTCTCACTATCTTTCAAAACGGAAATTTTAAAATCTCGTTTTTTTTTTGCCTTTTATGGAAATTAGTGAAGGCATCGCATCAAAGGTGCGCACCTCGCTGCCCACCTTGGTGTGCTCCGAGGTGCCCACCACGGTGCGCAACGCCGGTGCGAACCCGGGAGCGCCCCGATGTGTGCTCCAAGGTGCGGCGTGCACGAAGTCGGACCCCGGTTTGCCCCGGGTGCGCACCTCGCGTGCACCTTGGTGCGCACACCTTGGCTGGGTTGCGCGGCCTGGTGGGCACCATGGTGCGCACCAAGGAGCGCTCCGAAGTGTGCTCCAAGGTGCGGCGTGCACGAAGTCGGAGCCCGGTTTGCCCCGGGTACGCACCTTCGCCGGGGTGGGCACCTCGGCTGGGTTGCGCGCCCTGGTGCGCACCAAGGAGCGCTCCGAAGTGTGCTCCAAGGTGCGGCGTGCACGAAGTCGGAGCCCGGTTTGCCCCGGGTGCGCACCTCGCGTGCACCTTCGGCGGGGTTGCGCGCCCTGGTGGGCACCATGGTGCGCACCAAGGAGCGCTCCGAAGTGTGCTCCAAGGTGCGGCGTGCACGAAGTCGGAGCCCGGTTTGCCCCGGGTGCGCACCTCGCGTGCACCTTCGGCGGGGTTGCGCGCCCTGGTGGGCACCATGGTGCGCACCAAGGAGCGCTCCGAAGTGTGCTCCAAGGTGCGGCGTGCACGAAGTCGGAGCCCGGTTTGCCCCGGGTGCGCACCTCGCGTGCACCTTCGCCGCGGTGGGCACCATGGCGTGCACGAAGTCGGAGCCCGGTTTGCCCCGGGTGCGCACCTCGCGTGCACCTTCGCCGGGGTGGGCACCTCGGCTGGGTTGCGCGCCCTGGTGCGCACCAAGGAGCGCTCCGAAGTGTGCTCCAAGGTGCGGCGTGCACGAAGTCGGAGCCCGGTTTGCCCCGGGTGCGCACCTCGCGTGCACCTTCGCCAGGGTGGGCACCTCGGTGCGCACACCTTCTCAATGTTTTCTTGCCTTTTCTGGAAATTGGTGAAGGCAGCGCATCAAAGGTGCGCACCTCGGTGTGCTCCGAGGTGCGAACCCGAGAGCGCTCCGAGGTGCCCACGAAGTCGAAAGTCGGGTTAATTGCATTGTTTTCCCCGGGTGCGCTCCGAGGTGCGCAACATCGGCGCGCACCAAGGAGGGCTCCGAAGTGTGCTCCAAGGTGCGCACGATGGCGTGCACCTCTGGTGCGCACGATTCGGAGCTCGGTTTGACCGGGGTGCGCACACCTTGGCTGGGTTGCGCACCTTTTGTGCGCTCCAAGGTGCGCACGAAGTCGGAGCTCGGTTTGCCCCGGGTGCGCACCTTCGCCAGGGTGCGCACCTTGATGCGCACGCCTTGGCTGGGCTGCGCACCTTGGTGGGCGCCATGGTGCGCACCTTTCGTGCGCTCCAAGGTGCGCACGAAGTCGGAGCTCGGTTTGCCCCGGGTGCGCACCTTGGTGGGCGCCATGGTGCACTCCGAGGTGCCCAAGATTGGTGCGCACCAAGGAGCGCTCCGAAGTGCGCTCCAAGGTGCGCGCGAAGTCGAAAGTTGGGTTAATTGTCCGGTTTGCCTCGGGTGCGCACCTTGCGTGCACCTTCGCCAGGGTGGGCGCCTTGGTGCGCACACCTTGGCTGGGCTGCGCACACCTTGGCACCCGCGTTTCCTTCATTTTAAATTTTTTTTTTTTACAATCTCTCAAGTGGGAAATTCTATAATCTCAACTTTTTTTGCCTTTTCAGGAAACTTTTGAATGGAGCGCATCATTGGTGCGCTCCGAAGTGTGCTCCAAAGCTCTCTCCAGCTGCGTGCACCTGCCCCGGCCGCGCACCCGGCCCCGCCCAGCTTCGCTCACCTGTCCCGGGCGTCTGGTGCGGAACCTTAGAGTAAGAAACATCACCGTGCACCTTGGCCAACGTGCACGACTCGACCGAGCGCGCACTGGCCGAGGTGCACACCGATTTCACCTGGGTGCGCGCGCAGCACCTCGGGCGCACCGGGGTGCGCGCACAACGCCCGGGTTGCACCGTGGCCTGTGTGCTCGGGGCGCCTCGGGTGCGCGCTCGGTGTCGCCCCCGCGCGCGCGGTAGTGCGGGCAGCGCACCCCGGCCCGGCCCGGCCCCGACGAGAACGCAAACGGGCAAAAGGTTTATTCAAATAGCATTGCGATGCCCGGCGAAAAACTAAAAAAGGGTGCAACACCGGGACTTCCCGGGAGGTCACCCATCCCAGTACTACTCCGGCCCAAGCGCGCTTAACTGCGGAGTTCTGATGGGATCCGGTGCACTAACGCTGGTATGATCGCACCCGTTATGAGCTTGTCGCAGTGTGTACTTAGCAAACCGCGACCCACGTGCGAATCCACCCCGGCCACCCACCCCCGTCGAGGTGCACACCCTCCCTCGCGAAGTGCGCCCCGTTCGCCAAGTGTGAGCCCTGCCCGGGTGCGCGCACCTTGCTAGGGCGTCGGGTGTGCACCCGGCCCGGCCTACGTGCGTGCACCTGTAGGGGGCGTCGTGTGCGTGCAGTGTCCCGTCTGCAACGCGGTGCCCACACACCACCTCGGGCGCAACGACCTGCGCTCACATGTGGGCCGAGTGCACCTTGGTGCATGTTCGGGGCGCCTCGGGTGCACGCTCGATCTTGCCCCGGTGCACCAAGGCGCTCGGTTTGCCCCGGGTGCGCACTTGGTGCAAGGTGGGCACCCAAAATAGGGATCAAGCACCAAAACACAAGTTTCGGGATGCAAAATGGGACCCAAGGACCACAAATGCGTTCCAAGACCCATGATGGGTCCACGAGAACAAAAATGTGTTCCGAGACTTAATAAACAAATATTGGGTTTTAGGAGAAGAAACATGCTCTGATGCCCAAAACGAGAATCGACCCCGAAAAGGCCACAGGCCAAAAGTGGGATGCGAGACAAAAAAAAATGGGACCCGAGGACCAAAATTGGGTTCCCAGGTCGAAGACAGGGCAACCGGACAAGAAACGACCTCTAAGGCTCGAAATGAGTCCCGACGACTAAAACTTGACAAGAAGCACCCATCAGGCACCCAACTCGACACCCATGGGATGCCGACCCACCCGGGCTTCCACCTAGCACACCTTGGCACCCACCCACCCTCGCACCCAACCTCGCACCCAACTTAGCACCTTTGAACCCACATTGGCACTCACCCTGACCCTGGCACCTTGGAACCCACATTGGCACTCACCTTGACCCTGGCACCCACCTTTGCACTCACCTTGGGACCCACCCTGGCTCCCACCTCGGCACCCACCCAGACACCCACCTTGGTTCCTTGGCACCCACCTTGGATCCTTGGCACCCACCCCGACACCCACCTTGGCACGCAACTTGGCTACTTGCCACCCACCTTGGCTCCTTGACGCCCACCCCGACAACCACCCCGTGACCTACCCTGGCTAGGGTTGGTGCACACCCACCCTGGTGCCCACCTTGGCACCCACCCTATGACCCACCTTGGCACGCACCTTAGTACCCACCCCGTTACCCACCCTAGGACCCACCCCGTGACCCACCTTGGCCAGGGTGGGTGCCTTGGTGCGCACAACTTGCCTGGGCTGCACACCAGGGCGGGCTCAAGATGGCACCCGCGTTCCGTTTTTTTCACTATCTTTCAAAACGGAAATTTTAAAATCTCATTTTTTTCTTTTTTTTGCCTTTTCTGGAAATTAGTGAAGGCAGCGCATCAAAGGTGCGCAATGCTGGTGCGAACCCGGGAGCGCTCCGATGTGTGCTCCAAGGTGCGGCGTGCACGAAGTCCGAGCCCGGTTTGCCCCGGGTGCGCACCTCGCGTGCACCTTCGCCGGGGTGAGCACCTTGGCTGGGTTGCGCGCCCTGGTGCGTACCAAGGAGCGCTCTGAAGTGTGCTCCAAGGTGCGGCGTGCACGAAGTCGGAGCCCGGTTTGCCCCGGGTGTGCACCTCGGGTGCGCACCTCGCGTGCACCTTCGCTGCGGTGGGCACCTTGGCTGGGTTGCGCGCCTTGGTGGGCACCATGCAGTGCACGAAGTCGGAGCCCGGTTTGCCCCGGGCGCGCACCTCCGCCAGGGTGGGCACCTTGGTGCGCACAACTTGCCTGGGCTGCGCATCAGGAAGGGCTCAAGATGGCACCCGCGTTCCGTTTTTTTCACTATCTTTCAGAACGGAAATTTTAAAATATCGTTTTTTTTTGCCTTTTCTGGAAATTAGTGAAGGCAGCGCATCAAAGGTGCGCAACGCTGGTGCGAACCTGGGAGCGCTCCGATGTGTGCTCCAAGGTGCGGCGTGCACGAAGTCGGAGCCCGGTTTGCCTCGGGTGCGCCCTGGTGGGCACCATGGTGCGCACCAAGGAGCGCTCCGAAGTGTGCTCCAAGGTGCGGCCTGCACGAAGTCGGAGCCCGGTTTGCCCCGGGTGTGCACCTCGGGTGGGCACCTTGGTGCGCATGCCTTGCCTGGGCTGCGCACCAGGGCGGGCTCAAGATGGCACCCGCGTTCCTTTTTTTTCACTATCTTTCAAAACGGAAATTTTAAAATCTCATTTTTTTTTGCCTTTTTCTGGAAATTAGTGAAGGCAGCGCATCAAAGGTGCGCACCTCGCTGCCCACCACGGTGCGCAACGCCGGTGGGCACCCGGGAGTGCTTCGAAGTGTGCTCCAAGGTGCTGCGTGCACGTTGTCGGAGCCCGGTTTGCCCCGGGTGCGCACCTCGCGTGCACCTTCGTCGGGGTGGGCACCTTGGCTTGGTTTGCCCCGGCTGCGCTCCGAAGCGGGGTTATTGGAGCGCCGCCTCTTTTTTTGTCGGAGCGTTTGGTGGGGTTTCTCGCATTGGCTCTTCCGAGGCCCGGTTGCCACCCTGGCGCGCACGAAGTCGGAAGTAGGGTTAATTGCCCGGGTGCGCACCTTTGCCAGGGTGGCACCTTACCTGGGCTGCGCACCAGGGCGGGCTCAAGATGGCACGCGCGTTCCGTTTTTTTCACTATCTTTCAAAACGGAAATTTTAAAATCTCCTTTTTTTTTTGCCTTTTCTGGAAATTAGTGAAGGCAGCGCATCAAAGGTGCGCACCTCGCTGCCCACCTTGGTGTGCTCTGAGGTGCGCACCCGGGAGCGCTACGAAGTGTGCTCCAAGGTGCGGCGTGCACGTTGTCGGAGCCCGGTTTGCCCCGGGTGCGCACCTCGCCTGCACCTTGGCCGGGGTGGGCACCTTGGCTGGGTTTGCCCAGGGTGCGCTCCGAAGCGGGGTTACTGGAGCGCCCCCTCTTTTTTTGTCAGAGAGTTTGGTGGGGTTTCTCGCATTGGCTCTTCCCAGGCCCGGTTGTTGGGTGCGCTCCCACCCTGGCGCGCGCGAAGTTGGAAGTTGGGTTAATTGCCCGGGCGCGCACCTTCGCCAGGGTGGGCACCTTGGTGCGCAAACCTTGGCTGGGCTGCGCACCAGGGCGGGCTCAAGATGGCACCAGCATTCCCTTTTTCTCACTATCTTTCAAAACGGAAATTTTAAAATCTCGTTTTTTTTTTGCCTTTTATGGAAATTAGTGAAGGCATCGCATCAAAGGTGCGCACCTCGCTGCCCACCTTGGTGTGCTCCGAGGTGCCCACCACGGTGCGCAACGCCGGTGCGAACCCGGGAGCGCCCCGATGTGTGCTCCAAGGTGCGGCGTGCACGAAGTCGGACCCCGGTTTGCCCCGGGTGCGCACCTCGCGTGCACCTTGGTGCGCACACCTTGGCTGGGTTGCGCGGCCTGGTGGGCACCATGGTGCGCACCAAGGAGCGCTCCGAAGTGTGCTCCAAGGTGCGGCGTGCACGAAGTCGGAGCCCGGTTTGCCCCGGGTGCGCACCTTCGCCGCGGTGGGCACCATGGCGTGCACGAAGTCGGAGCCCGGTTTGCCCCGGGTGCACACCTCGCGTGCACCTTCGCCGGGGTGGGCACCTCGGCTGGGTTGCGCGCCCTGGTGCGCACCAAGGAGCGCTCTGAAGTGTGCTCCAAGGTGCGGCGTGCACGAAGTCGGAGCCCGGTTTGCCCCGGGTGTGCACCTCGGGTGCGCACCTCGCGTGCACCTTCGCTGCGGTGGGCACCTTGGCTGGGTTGCGCGCCTTGGTGGGCACCATGCAGTGCACGAAGTCGGAGCCCGGATTGCCCCGGGCGCGCACCTCCGCCAGGGTGGGCACCTTGGTGCGCACAACTTGCCTGGGCTGCGCACCAGGAAGGGCTCAAGATGGCACCCGCGTTCCGTTTTTTTCACTATCTTTCAGAACGGAAATTTTAAAATCTCGTTTTTTTTTGCCTTTTCTTGAAATTAGTGAAGGCAGCGCATCAAAGGTGCGCAACGCTGGTGCGAACCTGGGAGCGCTCCGATGTGTGCTCCAAGGTGCGGCGTGCACGAAGTCGGACCCCGGTTTGCCCCGGGTGCGCACCTCGCGTGCACCTTGGTGCGCACACCTTGGCTGGGTTGCGCGCCCTGGTGGGCACCATGGTGCGCACCAAGGAGCGCTCCGAAGTGTGCTCCAAGGTGCGGCGTGCACGAAGTCGGAGCCCGGTTTGCCCCGGGTGCGCACCTCGCGTGCACCTTCGCCGCGGTGGGCACCATGGCGTGCACGAAGTCGGAGCCCGGTTTGCCCCGGGTGCGCACCTCGCGTGCACCTTCGCCGGGGTGGGCACCTTGGTGTGCAGACCTTGGCTGGGTTGCGCGCCCTGGTGGGCACCATGGTGCGCACCAAGGAGCGCTCCGAAGTGTGCTCCAAGGTGCGGCCTGCACGAAGTCGGAGCCCGGTTTGCCCCGGGTGTGCACCTCGGGTGGGCACCTTGGTGCGCATGCCTTGCCTGGGCTGCGCACCAGGGCGGGCTCAAGATGGCACCCGCGTTCCTTTTTTTTCACTATCTTTCAAAACGGAAATTTTAAAATCTCATTTTTTTTTGCCTTTTTCTGGAAATTAGTGAAGGCAGCGCATCAAAGGTGCGCACCTCGCTGCCCACCACGGTGCGCAACGCCGGTGGGCACCCGGGAGTGCTTCGAAGTGTGCTCCAAGGTGCTGCGTGCACGTTGTCGGAGCCCGGTTTGCCCCGGGTGCGCACCTCGCGTGCACCTTCGTCGGGGTGGGCACCTTGGCTGGGTTTGCCCCGGCTGCGCTCCGAAGCGGGGTTATTGGAGCGCCGCCTCTTTTTTTGTCGGAGCGTTTGGTGGGGTTTCTCGCATTGGCTCTTCCGAGGCCCGGTTGCCACCCTGGCGCGCACGAAGTCGGAAGTAGGGTTAATTGCCCGGGTGCGCACCTTTGCCAGGGTGGGCACCTTACCTGGGCTGCGCACCAGGGCGGGCTCAAGATGGCACGCGCGTTCCGTTTTTTTCACTATCTTTCAAAACGGAAATTTTAAAATCTCCTTTTTTTTTTGCCTTTTCTGGAAATTAGTGAAGGCAGCGCATCAAAGGTGCGCACCTCGCTGCCCACCTTGGTGTGCTCTGAGGTGCGCACCCGGGAGCGCTACGAAGTGTGCTCCAAGGTGCGGCGTGCACGTTGTCGGAGCCCGGTTTGCCCCGGGTGCGCACCTCGCCTGCACCTTGGCCGGGGTGGGCACCTTGGCTGGGTTTGCCCAGGGTGCGCTCCGAAGCGGGGTTACTGGAGCGCCCCCTCTTTTTTTGTCAGAGCGTTTGGTGGGGTTTCTCGCATTGGCTCTTCCCAGGCCCGGTTGTTGGGTGCGCTCCCACCCTGGCGCGCGCGAAGTTGGAAGTTGGATTAATTGCCCGGGCGCGCACCTTCGCCAGGGTGGGCACCTTGGTGCGCACACCTTGGCTGGGCTGCGCACCAGGGCGGGCTCAAGATGGCACCAGCATTCCCTTTTTCTCACTATCTTTCAAAACGGAAATTTTAAAATCTCGTTTTTTTTTTGCCTTTTATGGAAATTAGTGAAGGCATCGCATCAAAGGTGCGCACCTCGCTGCCCACCTTGGTGTGCTCCGAGGTGCCCACCACGGTGCGCAACGCCGGTGCGAACCCGGGAGCGCCCCGATGTGTGCTCCAAGGTGCGGCGTGCACGAAGTCGGACCCCGGTTTGCCCCGGGTGCGCACCTCGCGTGCACCTTGGTGCGCACACCTTGGCTGGGTTGCGCGGCCTGGTGGGCACCATGGTGCGCACCAAGGAGCGCTCCGAAGTGTGCTCCAAGGTGCGGCGTGCACGAAGTCGGAGCCCGGTTTGCCCCGGGTACGCACCTCGCGTGCACCTTCGCCGGGGTGGGCACCTCGGCTGGGTTGCGCGCCCTGGTGCGCACCAAGGAGCGCTCCGAAGTGTGCTCCAAGGTGCGGCGTGCACGAAGTCGGAGCCCGGTTTGCCCCGGGTGCGCACCTTCGCCGCGGTGCGCACCATGGCGTGCACGAAGTCGGAGCCCGGTTTGCCCCGGGTGCGCACCTCGCGTGCACCTTCGGCGGGGTTGCGCGCCCTGGTGGGCACCATGGTGCGCACCAAGGAGCGCTCCGAAGTGTGCTCCAAGGTGCGGCGTGCACGAAGTCGGAGCCCGGTTTGCCCCGGGTGCGCACCTCGCGTGCACCTTCGGCGGGGTTGCGCGCCCTGGTGGGCACCATGGTGCGCACCAAGGAGCGCTCCGAAGTGTGCTCCAAGGTGCGGCGTGCACGAAGTCGGAGCCCGGTTTGCCCCGGGTGCGCACCTCGCGTGCACCTTCGCCGCGGTGGGCACCATGGCGTGCACGAAGTCGGAGCCCGGTTTGCCCCGGGTGCGCACCTCGCGTGCACCTTCGCCGGGGTGGGCACCTCGGCTGGGTTGCGCGCCCTGGTGCGCACCAAGGAGCGCTCCGAAGTGTGCTCCAAGGTGCGGCGTGCACGAAGTCGGAGCCCGGTTTGCCCCGGGTGCGCACCTCGCGTGCACCTTCGCCAGGGTGGGCACCTCGGTGCGCACACCTTCTCAATGTTTTCTTGCCTTTTCTGGAAATTGGTGAAGGCAGCGCATCAAAGGTGCGCACCTCGGTGTGCTCCGAGGTGCGAACCCGAGAGCGCTCCGAGGTGCCCACGAAGTCGAAAGTCGGGTTAATTGCATTGTTTTCCCCGGGTGCGCTCCGAGGTGCGCAACATCGGCGCGCACCAAGGAGGGCTCCGAAGTGTGCTCCAAGGTGCGCACGATGGCGTGCACCTCTGGTGCGCACGATTCGGAGCTCGGTTTGACCGGGGTGCGCACACCTTGGCTGGGTTGCGCACCTTTTGTGCGCTCCAAGGTGCGCACGAAGTCGGAGCTCGGTTTGCCCCGGGTGCGCACCTTCGCCAGGGTGCGCACCTTGATGCGCACGCCTTGGCTGGGCTGCGCACCTTGGTGGGCGCCATGGTGCGCACCTTTCGTGTGCTCCAAGGTGCGCACGAAGTCGGAGCTCGGTTTGCCCCGGGTGCGCACCTTGGTGGGCGCCATGGTGCACTCCGAGGTGCCCAAGATTGGTGCGCACCAAGGAGCGCTCCGAAGTGCGCTCCAAGGTGCGCGCGAAGTCGAAAGTTGGGTTAATTGTCCGGTTTGCCTCGGGTGCGCACCTTGCGTGCACCTTCGCCAGGGTGGGCGCCTTGGTGCGCACACCTTGGCTGGGCTGCGCACACCTTGGCACCCGCGTTTCCTTCATTTTAAATTTTTTTTTTTTACAATCTCTCAAGTGGGAAATTCTATAATCTCAACTTTTTTTGCCTTTTCAGGAAACTTTTGAATGGAGCGCATCATTGGTGCGCTCCGAAGTGTGCTCCAAAGCTCTCTCCAGCTGCGTGCACCTGCCCCGGCCGCGCACCCGGCCCCGCCCAGCTTCGCTCACCTGTCCCGGGCGTCTGGTGCGGAACCTTAGAGTAAGAAACATCACCGTGCACCTTGGCCAACGTGCGCGACTCGACCGAGCGCGCACTGGCCGAGGTGCACACCGATTTCACCTGGGTGCGCGCGCAGCACCTCGGGCGCACCGGGGTGCGCGCACAACGCCCGGGTTGCACCGTGGCCTGTGTGCTCGGGGCGCCTCGGGTGCGCGCTCGGTGTCGCCCCCGCGCGCGCGGTAGTGCGGGCAGCGCACCCCGGCCCGGCCCGGCCCCGACGAGAACGCAAACGGGCAAAAGGTTTATTCAAATAGCATTGCGACGCCCGGCGAAAAACTAAAAAAGGGTGCAACACCGGGACTTCCCGGGAGGTCACCCATCCCAGTACTACTCCGGCCCAAGCGCGCTTAACTGCGGAGTTCTGATGGGATCCGGTGCACTAATGCTGGTATGATCGCACCCGTTATGAGCTTGTCGCAGTGTGTACTTAGCAAACCGCGACCCACGTGCGAATCCACCCCGGCCACCCACCCCCGTCGAGGTGCACACCCTCCCTCGCGAAGTGCGCCCCGTTCGCCAAGTGTGAGCCCTGCCCGGGTGCGCGCACCTTGCTAGGGCGTCGGGTGTGCACCCGGCCCGGCCTACGTGCGTGCACCTGGAGGGGGCGTCGTGTGCGTGCAGTGTCCCGTCTGCAACGCGGTGCCCACACACCACCTCGGGCGCAACGACCTGCGCTCACATGTGGGCCGAGTGCACCTTGGTGCATGTTCGGGGCGCCTCGGGTGCACGCTCGATCTTGCCCCGGTGCACCAAGGCGCTCGGTTTGCCCCGGGTGCGCACTTGGTGCAAGGTGGGCACCCAAAATAGGGATCAAGCACCAAAACACAAGTTTCGGGATGCAAAATGGGACCCAAGGACCACAAATGCGTTCCAAGACCCATGATGGGTCCACGAGAACAAAAATGTGTTCCGAGACTTAATAAACAAATATTGGGTTTTAGGAGAAGAAACATGCTCTGATGCCCAAAACGAGAATCGACCCCGAAAAGGCCACAGGCCAAAAGTGGGATGCGAGACAAAAAAAAATGGGACCCGAGGACCAAAATTGGGTTCCCAGGTCGAAGACAGGGCAACCGGACAAGAAACGACCTCTAAGGCTCGAAATGAGTCCCGACGACTAAAACTTGACAAGAAGCACCCATCAGGCACCCAACTCGACACCCATGGGATGCCGACCCACCCGGGCTTCCACCTAGCACACCTTGGCACCCACCCACCCTCGCACCCAACCTCGCACCCAACTTAGCACCTTTGAACCCACATTGGCACTCACCCTGACCCTGGCACCTTGGAACCCACATTGGCACTCACCTTGACCCTGGCACCCACCTTTGCACTCACCTTGGGACCCACCCTGGCTCCCACCTCGGCACCCACCCAGACACCCACCTTGGTTCCTTGGCACCCACCTTGGATCCTTGGCACCCACCCCGACACCCACCTTGGCACGCAACTTGGCTACTTGCCACCCACCTTGGCTCCTTGACGCCCACCCCGACAACCACCCCGTGACCTACCCTGGCTAGGGTTGGTGCACACCCACCCTGGTGCCCACCTTGGCACCCACCCTATGACCCACCTTGGCACGCACCTTAGTACCCACCCCGTTACCCACCCTAGGACCCACCCCGTGACCCACCTTGGCCAGGGTGGGTGCACCCACCCTGGTGCCCACCTTGGCACCCACCCATCCTAGCACCCAGCCTGTGACCGGGCTTGGAACCCAACCTTGCACCCGCACCCGTCTTGGCCAGTGTGGGTGCGCACCCATCCTGGCACCCACGTTGTGACACACCCTTTAACCCACGCACCCTAGCACCCACGTTGGCACCCACCTTGGAACCCAACCTAGCAACTTGGCACCCACCCCGTGACCCACCTTGGCATCCACCATAGCAGTCGCCGACTTGGCACCCACCTCGGCACCCACCTTGACACTTGTGGACCCACCTTGCCACTCACCCTAGCATCGACCCATCCTAGCACCCACCCTGGCACCTTTGCACCCTAGCACTCACCCATCCTAGCACCTAACCTGTGACCCACCTTGACACTCACCCTCGCACCCACCTTGGAACCCAACCTAGCACCCACCCACCCTGACACCAACCCTAGCACCTACCCACCCTTGCACCCACCCTGTGACCCATCTTGGCACCCACCCATCCTACCACTCAACCTATCACCCACCTTCTCACCCACCTTGGCATCCACCTTAGCACCCACCCACACTGGCACCTTGGCACCCACCTCGGGCAAGGTGGGTGCACACCCACCCTGGCACCCAATTTAGAACCCACCGAGCATGTTACCCACCTTGGCACCCACATTGCAGCCCACCCTAGTACCCACCCTATGACCCACATTGGCATCCACACCCTAGCACCCAGGCACCTCGACACCCGCCTTGACACCCACCCTAGCACTGAACCTGTGACCCACCTTGGAACTCACCCTAGAACCCACCCACCCTGTGAACCACCTTGGCATCCACCTTAGCACCCACCCACCTTGGCACCCACTCTAGCACTCACCCATCCTAACACCCAACTTGTTACCCACCTTGGCACCCGCCCTCGCGTCCACCTTGAAACCCACCCTAGCACCCACCCACGCAGGAGCCCACCTTGGCACCCAACCTAACACCCACGCATCCTGGCACCCAACTTGTGACCCACCTTGGAACCCACCCTAGTACCCACCTTTGAACCCACTATATCACCAACCCACCTTGGCACCCACCCTATGACCCTCTTTGGAATCCACCCTAGCACGCACCCACCCTGGCACCCACCATGGAGCGCACCCTAGCACCCACCCACCTCGGCACGCACCTCAACACCCACCTTGGTGTGCGCACTGCGCCAACCTCTCAAAGACCCTATGTGGTGCGCTCCAAAGTGTACACCTTTGGTGCGCTCCAAGGTGCGCACCTTTGGTGCACACCGAGGTGCACACCAAAGTGTGCACCGAGGTGAGCACCAAAGTGCACTCCAGGGTGCACACCAAGGCGTGCACCTTTGGTGCGGTCAATGCAAACGAATTCGGAAGTTGGGGTCGATGTCCTAATCGCTGCTGCAGACTACACGTATGAGAATCGGACAAATAGCTTTATATAGGGGAGGTGTTGCGTTTGATGGGTCGACTCCCCTGGTTGTGTGCACTGCACCAACTTCAAAGACCCTGTCTTGTTTAAGAAGTCAAAAGTTGGGGTGGATGTCCTAATCATTGCTGCAGTCTACGCATGTATGAGAATCAGACAAATAGCTTATATAGGGGAGGTGTTGCATTCGGTGGGTTGACTCCCCTGGTTGTGCGCACTGCGCCAACCTCAAAGACCCCGCATAGCAGAAGAAGTCGGAAGTCGGATTTTGGTGAGCACCAAGGCGTGCACCTTTGGTGCGGTCAACGCAGACGAATTCAGAAGTTGGGGTGGATGTCCTAATCGTTGTTGCAGGCTACACATGTATGAGAATCAGACAAATAGCTTATATAGGGGAGGTGTTGGGTTTGATGGGTCAACTCCCTTGGTTGTGCGCATTACGCCAACCTCAAAGACCTTGTTTTCGTTAAGAAGTCAAAAGTTGGGGTCAATGTCCTAATGGCTCCTGCAGGCTACACATGTATGAGAATCGGACAAATAGCTTATATAGGGGAGGTGTTGGGTTTGATGGGTCGACTCCCCTGGTTGTGCGCATTACGTCAACCTCAAAGACCTTGTTTTCGTTAAGAAGTCAAAAGTTGGGGTCGATGTCCTAATTGCTCCTGTAGACTACACATGTATGAGAATCAGACAAATAGCTTATATAGGGGAGGTGTTGGGTTTGATGGGTTGACTCCCCTAGTTGTTCGCATTACACCAACCTCAAAGACCTTGTTTTCGTTTAGAAGCCGAAAGTTGGGGTCGATGTCCTAATTGCTCCTGCAGGCTACGCATGTATGAGAATCAGACAAATAGCTTATATAGGGGAGGTGTTGGGTTTGATGGGTCGACTCCCCTGGTTGTGCGCATTGCGCCAACCTCAAAGACCCTGCATTGCGGATGAAGTCGAAAGTCAGAGTTTGGTGTGCTACAAGGTGTGGTCGAAGGTGCTCACCTAGGTGTGCACCTTTGGAGCACAGGAAAAGTGCCCTCCAAAAGTGCGCACCTTTGGAGTGCACAAAAGTGCCCTCCAAAAGTGCGCACCTTTGGAGCGCAGAAAAGTGCCCTCCAAAAAGTGCCCTCCAAAAGTGCGCACCTTTGGAGCGCAGAAAAGTGCCCTCCAAAAAGTGCCCTCCAAAAGTGCGCACCTTTGGAGCGCAGAAAAGTGCCCTCCAAAAAGTGCCCTCCAAAAGTGCGCACCTTTGGAGCGCAGAAAAGTGCCCTCCAAAAAGTGCCCTCCAAAAGTGCGCACCTTTGGAGCGCAGAAAAGTGCCCTCCAAAAAGTGCCCTCCAAAAGTGCGCACCTTTGGAGCGCAGAAAAGTGCCCTCCAAAAAGTGCCCTCCAAAAGTGCGCACCTTTGGAGCGCAGAAAAGTGCCCTCCAAAAAGTGCCCTCCAAAAGTGCGCACCTTTGGAGCGCAGAAAAGTGCCCTCCAAAAAGTGCCCTCCAAAAGTGCGCACCTTTGGAGCGCAGAAAAGTGCCCTCCAAAAAGTGCCCTCCAAAAGTGCGCACCTTTGGAGCGCAGAAAAGTGCCCTCCAAAAAGTGCCCTCCAAAAGTGCGCACCTTTGGAGCGCAGAAAAGTGCCCTCCAAAAGTGCGCACTTTTGGTGCGCACCAAGGCACTGGTTCGGTCGTTGCAGGCGAGTTCGGAAGTTGGGGTCGATGTCCTGAGCGGAGGTGCAAACTACACAGGTGTCGGAATCGGACAAATAGCTTATATAGGGGAGGTGTATGCTTCGATGGGTCGACTCCCCAGGTTGAGCGCACCGCGCCAACCTCAAAGACCCTACGGTATGGATGAAGTCGGAAGTTGGGTCCGATGACCGATTCGATTAGTAGGTATGCTCATGAGGTCGGAATTTGGGTCCGATGACCTGCCATGTGCAGGAAGGCGAATGTTGACACTGTGCGTTGCAAGGTGCACACCAAGGCGCTGGTGCGGTCTTTTTAGTCGAGTTCGGAAGTTGGGGTCGATGTCCTGATCGGAGGTGCAAGCTACACAGGTGTGGGAATCGGACAAATAGCTTATATAGGGGAGGTGTATGCTTCGTTGGGTCGACTCCCCGGGTTGAGCGCACCGCGCCAACCTCAAAGACCCTACGGTATGGATGAAGTCGGAAGTTGGGTCCGATGACCGATTCGATATGTAGGCATACTCGCGAGGTCGGAATTTGGGTCCGATGACCTGCCACGTGCAGGAAGGCGAATGTTGGCACTGTGCGTTGCAAGGTGCGCACCAAGGCGCTGGTTCGGTCGTTGGAGGCGAGTTCGGAAGTTGGGGTCGATGTCTTGATCGGAGGTGCAAACTACACAGGTGTGGGAATCGGACAAATAGCTTATATAGGGGAGGTGTATGCTTCGTTGGGTCGACTCCCCGGGTTGAGCGCACCGCGCCAACCTCAAAGACCCTACGGTATGGATGAAGTCGGAAGTTGGGTCCGATGACCGATTCGATATGTAGGCATACTCGCGAGGTCGGAATTTGGGTCCGATGACCTGCCATGTGCAGGAAGGCGAATGTTGGGACTGTGCGTCGCAAGGTGCGCACCAAGGCGCTGGTGCCGTCGTTGCAGTCGAGTTCGGAAGTTGGGGTCGATGTCCTGGTCAGAGGTGCAAACTACACAGGTGTGGGAATCGGACAAATAGCTTATATAGGGGAGGTGTATGCTTCGATGGGTCGACTCCCTGGGTTGAGCGCACCGCGCCAACCTCAAAGACCCTACAGTATGGATGAAGTCGGAAGTTGGGTCCGATGACCGATTCGATACGTAGGCATATTGGCGAGGTCTGAATTTGTGTCCGATGACCTGCCATGCGCAGGAAGGCGGAATTTGGGTCCGATGACCGAGTTGATGGCGTGCCATGCGCAGAAAGGCGGAATTTGGGTCCGATGACCGAGTTGATGTTGATGGCCCGCCATGCACAGGAAGGCGGAATTTGGGTCCGATGACCGATTTGAAGGCGTGCCATACGCAAAAAGGCGGAGTTTGGGTCCGATGACCGAGTTGATATTGATGGCCCGCCATGCGCAGGAAGGCGGAATTTGGGTCCGATGACCTGACATACGCATGGAGTCCGACTCGGGGGCCGATGTTCGATTCGATGACTTGCATTGTGGGTAAAGTCGGAAGTTGTGGTCTTTGACCCGATTCGATGACCAGACTTCGGCTGCTTGAGAATCGGACAAATAACTTATATAGGGGAGGTAGTGTTCTCGAGCATCCTCCCCCCGTGCCCGTTTATGTCGATTGATGCTGGTGCTCGACTGGTTGGAGCGCTCGGATGCAAAAATCTTGCACCAGGATTTATCGATTGTGATGGACACGGCAAGTCTCCTGATTGCTATGCAGGAGCTCATCGTGAATCTCTATGCGGCCTTGGTATGGACTCGACCTGCGGAATGGTTCGGCAATGGTAGTCGCTCCAACACGTCCTTGCAATGGCCACAGAGGTGATTCGACTAGAGCTCCAGTCTAGCTTTTGGGTTGCTTGGCGGACTGGTATAGCCGCGATCGAGTTCCGGCCATGAACGTTTTAGATAGCTCTTGGGCTTTCTGGGACGGAAGTCGGAAGTTTGGGCTGTTGTCCGATTTGATGACCATTCTTCGGATGTGTGAGAATCGGACAAATAACTTATATAGGGGACTGTGTTGTCTCACGCAGCCCCCTCCGTGCCCCTCTATCTCGACCGATGATGGTGCTTGAAAGGGTTGGGATCGCTCGGATTTATAAACGTGCACCACCATTTGTCGAGTGTGAGGGACGCGGCAGGTCTCCTAAATGCTATGCGGGCGCTCTCTGAGAATCTCTATCCGGCCTCGACACAGACTAGTCTTGCTGAATGGTTTGGCACTGGTAGTCGATCCAACACGTCGTTGTTGTGGCCGCCTAGGCGATTCGATTCGAGCCCCCGTCTAGCTTTTGGGTTGCTTGGCGGATTTTGCCCTATCCGCAAGTGAGCTCGGTCCCTAAACGTTCGAGAAACCCGATTGCTATGCGCCGACTCTCTTTCTTGCGAGCCTCCATCTAGCTTTTGGGTCTCTACGGAACGGAAGTCGGAATCTGGGACCGTTGTTTGATTCGACGAGGCAGACTACGGTTGTGCGAGAATCGGACAAATAACTTATATAGGGGAGGTGTTGACTGGAGCATTCTCCCCCGTGCCCCTCTAACTCGACCAATGCTGGCGCTCGAACGGTGGTAGCGCTCGGATTTTCATTGAGCGCCAGCATTGGTCGATTTAGAGGGGCATGCGAGATTCCCGAATGCTATGCGAGGGCTCTAACGGAAATGTCTATTGGTTTCGGTATGGATGCAATTGCGAGTGGTTCGGCAAAGGTAGTCGTTCCGATGCGTCCATGTCGTGGCCAAATCGATAATTCGATTTGAGCCCTCGTATAGCATTTGGGTCTCTCGATGTGATTCCGCATTCCAGTCCCTTTGGGCACTGCTTGAGCCGCATCCCAGGGGGTTCCCTTCCCAATAATCTGCCTCGCAACCCGATTGCTATGCGGTGAGGCTCCTCGGCCGCCTCGGAACTATCTGTGTATCAGACGCATCGCGGGATAAGGGGTTGGCAACGGTAGTCGCCCCAAGCGCGTCCGATGCTTGGACCATTCCGAGGCGGCCCTGAAGCCTCTTCCGTCTAGCCGTTGGGTCCTTCTCGCCGCATCCCTCGCCTCGCACCCCGATTGCTATGCGGTGAGGCTCCTCGGCCGCCTCGGAACTATCTGTGTATCGGACGCGTCGCGGGATAAGGGGTTGTCACTGGTAGTCGCCCCAAGCGCGTCCGATGCTTGGACCATTCCGAGGCGGCCCTGAAGCCTCTTCCGTCTAGCCGTTGGGTCCTTCTCGCCGCATCCCTCGCCTCGCACCCCGATTGCTATGCGGTGAGGCTCCTCGGCCGCCTCGGAACTATCTGTGTATCGGACGCGTCGCGGGATAAGGGGTTGTCATTGGTAGTCGCCCCAAGCGCGTCCGATGCTTGGACCATTCCGAGGCGGCCCTGAAGCCTCTTCCGTCTAGCCGTTGGGTCCTTCTCGCCGCATCCCTCGCCTCGCACCCCGATTGCTATGCGGTGAGGCTCCTCGGCCGCCTCGGAACTATCTGTGTATCGGACGCGTCGCGGGATAAGGGGTTGTCACTGGTAGTCGCCCCAAGCGCGTCCGATGCTTGGACCATTCCGAGGCGGCCCTGAAGCCTCTTCCGTCTAGCCGTTGGGTCCTTCTCGCCGCATCCCTCGCCTCGCACCCCGATTGCTATGCGGTGAGGCTCCTCGGCCGCCTCGGAACTATCTGTGTATCGGACGCGTCGCGGGATAAGGGGTTGTCACTGGTAGTCGCCCCAAGCGCGTTCGATGCTTGGACCATTCCGAGGCGGCCCTGAAGCCTCTTCCGTCTAGCCGTTGGGTCCTTCTCGCCGCATCCCTCGCCTCGCACCCCGATTGCTATGCGGTGAGGCTCCTCGGCCGCCTTGGAACTATCTGTGTATCGGACGCGTCGCGGGATAAGGGGTTGTCACTGGTAGTCGCCCCAAGCGCGTCCGATGCTTGGACCATTCCGAGGCGGACCCGAAGCCTCTTCCGTCTAGCCGTTGGGTCCTTCTCGCCGCATCCTTCGCCTCGCACCCCGATTGCTATGCGGTGAGGCTCCTCGGCCGCCTCGGAACTATCTGTGTATCGGACGCGTCGCGGGATAAGGGGTTGTCACTGGTAGTCGCCCCAAGCGCGTCCGATGCTTGGACCATTCCGAGGCGGACCCGAAGCCTCTTCCGTCTAGCCGTTGGGTCCTTCTCGCCGCATCCCTCGCCTCGCACCCCGATTGCTATGCGGTGAGGCTCCTCGGCCGCCTTGGAACTATCTGTGTATCGGACGCGTCGCGGGATAAGGGGTTGTCACTGGTAGTCGCCCCAAGCGCGTCCGATGCTTGGACCATTCCGAGGCGGACCCGAAGCCTCTTCCGTCTAGCCGTTGGGTCCTTCTCGCCGCATCCCTCGCCTCGCACCCCGATTGCTATGCGGTGAGGCTCCTCGGCCGCCTTGGAACTATCTGTGTATCGGACGCGTCGCGGGATAAGGGGTTGTCACTGGTAGTCGCCCCAAGCGCGTCCGATGCTTGGACCATTCCGAGGCGGACCCGAAGCCTCTTCCGTCTAGCCGTTGGGTCCTTCTCGCCGCATCCCTCGCCTCGCACCCCGATTGCTATGCGGTGAGGCTCCTCGGCCGCCTTGGAACTATCTGTGTATCGGACGCGTCGCGGGATAAGGGGTTGTCACTGGTAGTCGCCCCAAGCGCGTCCGATGCTTGGACCATTCCGAGGCGGCCCCGAAGCCTCTTCCGTCTAGCCGTTGGGTCCTTCTCGCCGCATCCCTCGCCTCGCACCCCGATTGCTATGCGGTGAGGCTCCTCGGCCGCCTTGGAACTATCTGTGTATCGGACGCGTCGCGGGATAAGGGGTTGTCACTGGTAGTCGCCCCAAGCGCGTCCGATGCTTGGACCATTCCGAGGCGGCCCCGAAGCCTCTTCCGTGTAGCCGTTGGGTCCTTCTCGCCGCATCCCTCGCCTCGCACCCCGATTGCTATGCGGTGAGGCTCCTCGGCCGCCTTGGAACTATCTGTGTATCGGACGCGTCGCGGGATAAGGGGTTGTCACTGGTAGTCGCCCCAAGCGCGTCCGATGCTTGGACCATTCCGAGGCGGACCTGAAGCCTCTTCCCTCTAGCCGTTGGGGCTTTCTCGCCGCATCCCTCGCCTCGCACCCTGATTGCTATGCTGTGAGGCTCCTCGGCCGCCTTGGAACTATCTGTGTATCGGACGCATCGCGGGATAAGGGGTTGGCAGTGGTAGTCGCCCCAAGCGCATCCGATGCTTGGACCATTCCGAGGCGGCCCTGCAGCCTCTTCCGTCTAGCCGTTGGGGCCATCTCGCCGCATCCCCCACCTCGCACCACGATTGCTATGCGGTGAGGCTCCTTGGCCGCCTCGGAACTATCTGTGTATCGGACGCATCGCGGGATAAGGGGTTGTCACTGGTAGTCGCCCCAAGCGCGTCCGATGCTTGGACTATTCCGAGGCGGCCCTGCAGCCTCTTCCGTCTAGCCGTTGGGGCCATCTCGCTGCATCCCCCACCTCCTCGGCCGCCTCGGAACTATCTGTGTATCGGACGCATCGCGGGATAAGGGGTTGGCAGTGGTAGTCGCCCCAAGCGCGTCCGATGCTTGGACTATTCCGAGGCAGCCCTGCAGCCTCTTCCGTCTAGCCTTTGGGGCCATCTCGCCGCATCCCTCGCCTCGCACCCCGATTGCTATGCGGTGAGGCTCCTCGGCCGCCTGGGAACTATCTTCGTATCGGACGCATCGCGGGATAAGGGGTTGTCACTGGTAGTCGCCCCAAGCGCGTCCGATGCTTGGACTATTCCGAGGCGGCCCTGTGGCCTCTTCCGTCTAGCCGTTGGGGCCATCTCGCCGCATCCCCCACCTCGCACCCCGATTGCTATGCGGTGAGGCTCTTCGGCCGCCTTGGAACTATCTTCGTATCGGACGCATCGCGGGATAAGGGGTTGTCACTGGTAGTGGCCCCAAGCGCGTCCGATGCTTGGACTATTCCGAGGCGGCCCTGCAGCCTCTTCCGTCTAGCCGTTGGGGCCATCTCGCCGCATCCCCCACCTCGCACCCCGATTGCTATGCGGTGAGGCTCCTCGGCCGCCTTGGAACTATCTTCGTATCGGACGCATCGCGGGATAAGGGGTTGTCACTGGTAGTCGCCCCAAGCGCGTCCGATGCTTGGACTATTCCGACGCGGCCCTGTGGCCTCTTCCGTCTAGCCGTTGGGGCCATCTCGCCGCATCCCCCACCTCGCACCCCGATTGCTATGCGGTGAGGCTCCTCGGCCGCCTTGGAACCATCTTCGTATCGGACGCATCGCGGGATAGGGGGCTGTCACTGGTAGTCGCCCCAAGCGTGTCCGATGCTTGGACCATTCCTAGGCGGCCCTGAAGCCTCTTCCGTCTAGCCGTTGGGGCCTTCCCGCCCCATCCCTCGCCTCGCACCCCCGATTGCTATGCGGTGAGGCTCCTCGGCCGCCTTGGAACCATCTGTGTATCGGACGCATCGCGGGATAAGGGGTTGGCACTGGCAGTCGCCCCAAGCGCGTCCGATGCTTGGACCATTCCGAGGTGGCCCTGAAGCCTCTTCCGTCTAGCCGTTGGGGCCTTCCCGCCCCATCCCTCGCCTCGCACCCCGATTGATATGCGGTGAGGCTCCTCGGCCGCCTTGGAACTATCTGTGTATCGGACGCATCGCGGGATAAGGGGTTGGCACTGGTAGTCGTCCCAATCGCATCCGATGCTTGGACCATTCCGAGGCGGCCCTGCAGCCTCTTCCGTTTAGCCGTCGGGGCCTTCCCGCCGCATCCCTCGCCTCGCATCCCGATTCCTATGCGGTGAGTCTTCTCGGCCGCCGCGGAACTATACCTGTTATTGCTACTGCATCCTTCGGCTGGTAACCTCCTCTGCCGCCTTGGAACGTTCTCTTTGTCGGACGCGTCGCGGGATAAGGGGTTGGCACTGGTAGTCGCCCCAAGCGCGCCCGATGCATAGACCGCTCCGAGTCGACCTTGCTTTCAGCCTCTCACATGCATAGACCTCTCTGAGTCGACCCTGCAGCCTCTCACGTTTAGCCTTTGGAATCTCGCCTCACAACATGATTGCTATCCTTGATGCATCCCTTGCCTCGAGCCCTGATTGCTTTCTTGGCTGCATCCCTCCTCTCCTCACAGCCCGGTTGTCATCACTGCTTCATCCGTCGCTTCATGCATTCTGGCTGCTGGGCCCTTCCCACCGCACACCTCGATTGCTATCTCTTCTGCATCACACACCCCGATTGCTATCTCTGCTACATCCCTCGGCTCTCACTTCT
>NW_026728880.1:75000-97500 GCF_030272615.1 Cryptomeria japonica
GGTTTGCCCCGGGTGCGCACCTCGCGTGCACCTTCGCCGCGGTGGGCACCATGGCGTGCACGAAGTCGGAGCCCGGTTTGCCCCGGGTGCGCACCTCGCGTGCACCTTCGCCGGGGTGGGCACCTTGGTGTGCAGACCTTGGCTGGGTTGCGCGCCCTGGTGGGCACCATGGTGCGCACCAAGGAGCGCTCCGAAGTGTGCTCCAAGGTGCGGCCTGCACGAAGTCGGAGCCCGGTTTGCCCCGGGTGTGCACCTCGGGTGGGCACCTTGGTGCGCATGCCTTGCCTGGGCTGCGCACCAGGGCGGGCTCAAGATGGCACCCGCGTTCCTTTTTTTTCACTATCTTTCAAAACGGAAATTTTAAAATCTCATTTTTTTTTGCCTTTTTCTGGAAATTAGTGAAGGCAGCGCATCAAAGGTGCGCACCTCGCTGCCCACCACGGTGCGCAACGCCGGTGGGCACCCGGGAGTGCTTCGAAGTGTGCTCCAAGGTGCTGCGTGCACGTTGTCGGAGCCCGGTTTGCCCCGGGTGCGCACCTCGCGTGCACCTTCGTCGGGGTGGGCACCTTGGCTGGGTTTGCCCCGGCTGCGCTCCGAAGCGGGGTTATTGGAGCGCCGCCTCTTTTTTTGTCGGAGCGTTTGGTGGGGTTTCTCGCATTGGCTCTTCCGAGGCCCGGTTGCCACCCTGGCGCGCACGAAGTCGGAAGTAGGGTTAATTGCCCGGGTGCGCACCTTTGCCAGGGTGGGCACCTTACCTGGGCTGCGCACCAGGGCGGGCTCAAGATGGCACGCGCGTTCCGTTTTTTTCACTATCTTTCAAAACGGAAATTTTAAAATCTCCTTTTTTTTTTGCCTTTTCTGGAAATTAGTGAAGGCAGCGCATCAAAGGTGCGCACCTCGCTGCCCACCTTGGTGTGCTCTGAGGTGCGCACCCGGGAGCGCTACGAAGTGTGCTCCAAGGTGCGGCGTGCACGTTGTCGGAGCCCGGTTTGCCCCGGGTGCGCACCTCGCCTGCACCTTGGCCGGGGTGGGCACCTTGGCTGGGTTTGCCCAGGGTGCGCTCCGAAGCGGGGTTACTGGAGCGCCCCCTCTTTTTTTGTCAGAGCGTTTGGTGGGGTTTCTCGCATTGGCTCTTCCCAGGCCCGGTTGTTGGGTGCGCTCCCACCCTGGCGCGCGCGAAGTTGGAAGTTGGGTTAATTGCCCGGGCGCGCACCTTCGCCAGGGTGGGCACCTTGGTGCGCACACCTTGGCTGGGCTGCGCACCAGGGCGGGCTCAAGATGGCACCAGCATTCCCTTTTTCTCACTATCTTTCAAAACGGAAATTTTAAAATCTCATTTTTTTTTTGCCTTTTATGGAAATTAGTGAAGGCATCGCATCAAAGGTGCGCACCTCGCTGCCCACCTTGGTGTGCTCCGAGGTGCCCACCACGGTGCGCAACGCCGGTGCGAACCCGGGAGCGCCCCGATGTGTGCTCCAAGGTGCGGCGTGCACGAAGTCGGACCCCGGTTTGCCCCGGGTGCGCACCTCGCGTGCACCTTGGTGCGCACACCTTGGCTGGGTTGCGCGGCCTGGTGGGCACCATGGTGCGCACCAAGGAGCGCTCCGAAGTGTGCTCCAAGGTGCGGCGTGCACGAAGTCGGAGCCCGGTTTGCCCCGGGTACGCACCTCGCCGGGGTGGGCACCTCGGCTGGGTTGCGCGCCCTGGTGCGCACCAAGGAGCGCTCCGAAGTGTGCTCCAAGGTGCGGCGTGCACGAAGTCGGAGCCCGGTTTGGCCCGGGTGCGCACCTCGCGTGCACCTTCGGCGGGGTTGCGCGCCCTGGTGGGCACCATGGTGCGCACCAAGGAGCGCTCCGAAGTGTGCTCCAAGGTGCGGCGTGCACGAAGTCGGAGCCCGGTTTGCCCCGGGTGCGCACCTCGCGTGCACCTTCGGCGGGGTTGCGCGCCCTGGTGGGCACCATGGTGCGCACCAAGGAGCGCTCCGAAGTGTGCTCCAAGGTGCGGCGTGCACGAAGTCGGAGCCCGGTTTGCCCCGGGTGCGCACCTCGCGTGCACCTTCGCCGCGGTGGGCACCATGGCGTGCACGAAGTCGGAGCCCGGTTTGCCCCGGGTGCGCACCTCGCGTGCACCTTCGCCGGGGTGGGCACCTCGGCTGGGTTGCGCGCCCTGGTGCGCACCAAGGAGCGCTCCGAAGTGTGCTCCAAGGTGCGGCGTGCACGAAGTCGGAGCCCGGTTTGCCCCGGGTGCGCACCTCGCGTGCACCTTCGCCAGGGTGGGCACCTCGGTGCGCACACCTTCTCAATGTTTTCTTGCCTTTTCTGGAAATTGGTGAAGGCAGCGCATCAAAGGTGCGCACCTCGGTGTGCTCCGAGGTGCGAACCCGAGAGCGCTCCGAGGTGCCCACGAAGTCGAAAGTCGGGTTAATTGCATTGTTTTCCCCGGGTGCGCTCCGAGGTGCGCAACATCGGCGCGCACCAAGGAGGGCTCCGAAGTGTGCTCCAAGGTGCGCACGATGGCGTGCACCTCTGGTGCGCACGATTCGGAGCTCGGTTTGACCGGGGTGCGCACACCTTGGCTGGGTTGCGCACCTTTTGTGCGCTCCAAGGTGCGCACGAAGTCGGAGCTCGGTTTGCCCCGGGTGCGCACCTTCGCCAGGGTGCGCACCTTGATGCGCACGCCTTGGCTGGGCTGCGCACCTTGGTGGGCGCCATGGTGCGCACCTTTCGTGCGCTCCAAGGTGCGCACGAAGTCGGAGCTCGGTTTGCCCCGGGTGCGCACCTTGGTGGGCGCCATGGTGCACTCCGAGGTGCCCAAGATTGGTGCGCACCAAGGAGCGCTCCGAAGTGCGCTCCAAGGTGCGCGCGAAGTCGAAAGTTGGGTTAATTGTCCGGTTTGCCTCGGGTGCGCACCTTGCGTGCACCTTCGCCAGGGTGGGCGCCTTGGTGCGCACACCTTGGCTGGGCTGCGCACACCTTGGCACCCGCGTTTCCTTCATTTTAAATTTTTTTTTTTTACAATCTCTCAAGTGGGAAATTCTATAATCTCAACTTTTTTTGCCTTTTCAGGAAACTTTTGAATGGAGCGCATCATTGGTGCGCTCCGAAGTGTGCTCCAAAGCTCTCTCCAGCTGCGTGCACCTGCCCCGGCCGCGCACCCGGCCCCGCCCAGCTTCGCTCACCTGTCCCGGGCGTCTGGTGCGGAACCTTAGAGTAAGAAACATCACCGTGCACCTTGGCCAACGTGCGCGACTCGACCGAGCGCGCACTGGCCGAGGTGCACACCGATTTCACCTGGGTGCGCGCGCAGCACCTCGGGCGCACCGGGGTGCGCGCACAACGCCCGGGTTGCACCGTGGCCTGTGTGCTCGGGGCGCCTCGGGTGCGCGCTCGGTGTCGCCCCCGCGCGCGCGGTAGTGCGGGCAGCGCACCCCGGCCCGGCCCGGCCCCGACGAGAACGCAAACGGGCAAAAGGTTTATTCAAATAGCATTGCGATGCCCGGCGAAAAACTAAAAAAGGGTGCAACACCGGGACTTCCCGGGAGGTCACCCATCCCAGTACTACTCCGGCCCAAGCGCGCTTAACTGCGGAGTTCTGATGGGATCCGGTGCACTAACGCTGGTATGATCGCACCCGTTATGAGCTTGTCGCAGTGTGTACTTAGCAAACCGCGACCCACGTGCGAATCCACCCCGGCCACCCACCCCCGTCGAGGTGCACACCCTCCCTCGCGAAGTGCGCCCCGTTCGCCAAGTGTGAGCCCTGCCCGGGTGCGCGCACCTTGCTAGGGCGTCGGGTGTGCACCCGGCCCGGCCTACGTGCGTGCACCTGTAGGGGGCGTCGTGTGCGTGCAGTGTCCCGTCTGCAACGCGGTGCCCACACACCACCTCGGGCGCAACGACCTGCGCTCACATGTGGGCCGAGTGCACCTTGGTGCATGTTCGGGGCGCCTCGGGTGCACGCTCGATCTTGCCCCGGTGCACCAAGGCGCTCGGTTTGCCCCGGGTGCGCACTTGGTGCAAGGTGGGCACCCAAAATAGGGATCAAGCACCAAAACACAAGTTTCGGGATGCAAAATGGGACCCAAGGACCACAAATGCGTTCCAAGACCCATGATGGGTCCACGAGAACAAAAATGTGTTCCGAGACTTAATAAACAAATATTGGGTTTTAGGAGAAGAAACATGCTCTGATGCCCAAAACGAGAATCGACCCCGAAAAGGCCACAGGCCAAAAGTGGGATGCGAGACAAAAAAAAATGGGACCCGAGGACCAAAATTGGGTTCCCAGGTCGAAGACAGGGCAACCGGACAAGAAACGACCTCTAAGGCTCGAAATGAGTCCCGACGACTAAAACTTGACAAGAAGCACCCATCAGGCACCCAACTCGACACCCATGGGATGCCGACCCACCCGGGCTTCCACCTAGCACACCTTGGCACCCACCCACCCTCGCACCCAACCTCGCACCCAACTTAGCACCTTTGAACCCACATTGGCACTCACCCTGACCCTGGCACCTTGGAACCCACATTGGCACTCACCTTGACCCTGGCACCCACCTTTGCACTCACCTTGGGACCCACCCTGGCTCCCACCTCGGCACCCACCCAGACACCCACCTTGGTTCCTTGGCACCCACCTTGGATCCTTGGCACCCACCCCGACACCCACCTTGGCACGCAACTTGGCTACTTGCCACCCACCTTGGCTCCTTGACGCCCACCCCGACAACCACCCCGTGACCTACCCTGGCTAGGGTTGGTGCACACCCACCCTGGTGCCCACCTTGGCACCCACCCTATGACCCACCTTGGCACGCACCTTAGTACCCACCCCGTTACCCACCCTAGGACCCACCCCGTGACCCACCTTGGCCAGGGTGGGTGCCTTGGTGCGCACAACTTGCCTGGGCTGCACACCAGGGCGGGCTCAAGATGGCACCCGCGTTCCGTTTTTTTCACTATCTTTCAAAACGGAAATTTTAAAATCTCATTTTTTTCTTTTTTTTGCCTTTTCTGGAAATTAGTGAAGGCAGCGCATCAAAGGTGCGCAATGCTGGTGCGAACCCGGGAGCGCTCCGATGTGTGCTCCAAGGTGCGGCGTGCACGAAGTCCGAGCCCGGTTTGCCCCGGGTGCGCACCTCGCGTGCACCTTCGCCGGGGTGAGCACCTTGGCTGGGTTGCGCGCCCTGGTGCGTACCAAGGAGCGCTCTGAAGTGTGCTCCAAGGTGCGGCGTGCACGAAGTCGGAGCCCGGTTTGCCCCGGGTGTGCACCTCGGGTGCGCACCTCGCGTGCACCTTCGCTGCGGTGGGCACCTTGGCTGGGTTGCGCGCCTTGGTGGGCACCATGCAGTGCACGAAGTCGGAGCCCGGTTTGCCCCGGGCGCGCACCTCCGCCAGGGTGGGCACCTTGGTGCGCACAACTTGCCTGGGCTGCGCATCAGGAAGGGCTCAAGATGGCACCCGCGTTCCGTTTTTTTCACTATCTTTCAGAACGGAAATTTTAAAATATCGTTTTTTTTTGCCTTTTCTGGAAATTAGTGAAGGCAGCGCATCAAAGGTGCGCAACGCTGGTGCGAACCTGGGAGCGCTCCGATGTGTGCTCCAAGGTGCGGCGTGCACGAAGTCGGAGCCCGGTTTGCCTCGGGTGCGCCCTGGTGGGCACCATGGTGCGCACCAAGGAGCGCTCCGAAGTGTGCTCCAAGGTGCGGCCTGCACGAAGTCGGAGCCCGGTTTGCCCCGGGTGTGCACCTCGGGTGGGCACCTTGGTGCGCATGCCTTGCCTGGGCTGCGCACCAGGGCGGGCTCAAGATGGCACCCGCGTTCCTTTTTTTTCACTATCTTTCAAAACGGAAATTTTAAAATCTCATTTTTTTTTGCCTTTTTCTGGAAATTAGTGAAGGCAGCGCATCAAAGGTGCGCACCTCGCTGCCCACCACGGTGCGCAACGCCGGTGGGCACCCGGGAGTGCTTCGAAGTGTGCTCCAAGGTGCTGCGTGCACGTTGTCGGAGCCCGGTTTGCCCCGGGTGCGCACCTCGCGTGCACCTTCGTCGGGGTGGGCACCTTGGCTTGGTTTGCCCCGGCTGCGCTCCGAAGCGGGGTTATTGGAGCGCCGCCTCTTTTTTTGTCGGAGCGTTTGGTGGGGTTTCTCGCATTGGCTCTTCCGAGGCCCGGTTGCCACCCTGGCGCGCACGAAGTCGGAAGTAGGGTTAATTGCCCGGGTGCGCACCTTTGCCAGGGTGGCACCTTACCTGGGCTGCGCACCAGGGCGGGCTCAAGATGGCACGCGCGTTCCGTTTTTTTCACTATCTTTCAAAACGGAAATTTTAAAATCTCCTTTTTTTTTTGCCTTTTCTGGAAATTAGTGAAGGCAGCGCATCAAAGGTGCGCACCTCGCTGCCCACCTTGGTGTGCTCTGAGGTGCGCACCCGGGAGCGCTACGAAGTGTGCTCCAAGGTGCGGCGTGCACGTTGTCGGAGCCCGGTTTGCCCCGGGTGCGCACCTCGCCTGCACCTTGGCCGGGGTGGGCACCTTGGCTGGGTTTGCCCAGGGTGCGCTCCGAAGCGGGGTTACTGGAGCGCCCCCTCTTTTTTTGTCAGAGAGTTTGGTGGGGTTTCTCGCATTGGCTCTTCCCAGGCCCGGTTGTTGGGTGCGCTCCCACCCTGGCGCGCGCGAAGTTGGAAGTTGGGTTAATTGCCCGGGCGCGCACCTTCGCCAGGGTGGGCACCTTGGTGCGCAAACCTTGGCTGGGCTGCGCACCAGGGCGGGCTCAAGATGGCACCAGCATTCCCTTTTTCTCACTATCTTTCAAAACGGAAATTTTAAAATCTCATTTTTTTTTTGCCTTTTATGGAAATTAGTGAAGGCATCGCATCAAAGGTGCGCACCTCGCTGCCCACCTTGGTGTGCTCCGAGGTGCCCACCACGGTGCGCAACGCCGGTGCGAACCCGGGAGCGCCCCGATGTGTGCTCCAAGGTGCGGCGTGCACGAAGTCGGACCCCGGTTTGCCCCGGGTGCGCACCTCGCGTGCACCTTGGTGCGCACACCTTGGCTGGGTTGCGCGGCCTGGTGGGCACCATGGTGCGCACCAAGGAGCGCTCCGAAGTGTGCTCCAAGGTGCGGCGTGCACGAAGTCGGAGCCCGGTTTGCCCCGGGTGCGCACCTTCGCCGCGGTGGGCACCATGGCGTGCACGAAGTCGGAGCCCGGTTTGCCCCGGGTGCGCACCTCGCGTGCACCTTCGCCGGGGTGGGCACCTCGGCTGGGTTGCGCGCCCTGGTGCGCACCAAGGAGCGCTCTGAAGTGTGCTCCAAGGTGCGGCGTGCACGAAGTCGGAGCCCGGTTTGCCCCGGGTGTGCACCTCGGGTGCGCACCTCGCGTGCACCTTCGCTGCGGTGGGCACCTTGGCTGGGTTGCGCGCCTTGGTGGGCACCATGCAGTGCACGAAGTCGGAGCCCGGATTGCCCCGGGCGCGCACCTCCGCCAGGGTGGGCACCTTGGTGCGCACAACTTGCCTGGGCTGCGCACCAGGAAGGGCTCAAGATGGCACCCGCGTTCCGTTTTTTTCACTATCTTTCAGAACGGAAATTTTAAAATCTCGTTTTTTTTTGCCTTTTCTTGAAATTAGTGAAGGCAGCGCATCAAAGGTGCGCAACGCTGGTGCGAACCTGGGAGCGCTCCGATGTGTGCTCCAAGGTGCGGCGTGCACGAAGTCGGACCCCGGTTTGCCCCGGGTGCGCACCTCGCGTGCACCTTGGTGCGCACACCTTGGCTGGGTTGCGCGCCCTGGTGGGCACCATGGTGCGCACCAAGGAGCGCTCCGAAGTGTGCTCCAAGGTGCGGCGTGCACGAAGTCGGAGCCCGGTTTGCCCCGGGTGCGCACCTCGCGTGCACCTTCGCCGCGGTGGGCACCATGGCGTGCACGAAGTCGGAGCCCGGTTTGCCCCGGGTGCGCACCTCGCGTGCACCTTCGCCGGGGTGGGCACCTTGGTGTGCAGACCTTGGCTGGGTTGCGCGCCCTGGTGGGCACCATGGTGCGCACCAAGGAGCGCTCCGAAGTGTGCTCCAAGGTGCGGCCTGCACGAAGTCGGAGCCCGGTTTGCCCCGGGTGTGCACCTCGGGTGGGCACCTTGGTGCGCATGCCTTGCCTGGGCTGCGCACCAGGGCGGGCTCAAGATGGCACCCGCGTTCCTTTTTTTTCACTATCTTTCAAAACGGAAATTTTAAAATCTCATTTTTTTTTGCCTTTTTCTGGAAATTAGTGAAGGCAGCGCATCAAAGGTGCGCACCTCGCTGCCCACCACGGTGCGCAACGCCGGTGGGCACCCGGGAGTGCTTCGAAGTGTGCTCCAAGGTGCTGCGTGCACGTTGTCGGAGCCCGGTTTGCCCCGGGTGCGCACCTCGCGTGCACCTTCGTCGGGGTGGGCACCTTGGCTGGGTTTGCCCCGGCTGCGCTCCGAAGCGGGGTTATTGGAGCGCCGCCTCTTTTTTTGTCGGAGCGTTTGGTGGGGTTTCTCGCATTGGCTCTTCCGAGGCCCGGTTGCCACCCTGGCGCGCACGAAGTCGGAAGTAGGGTTAATTGCCCGGGTGCGCACCTTTGCCAGGGTGGGCACCTTACCTGGGCTGCGCACCAGGGCGGGCTCAAGATGGCACGCGCGTTCCGTTTTTTTCACTATCTTTCAAAACGGAAATTTTAAAATCTCCTTTTTTTTTTGCCTTTTCTGGAAATTAGTGAAGGCAGCGCATCAAAGGTGCGCACCTCGCTGCCCACCTTGGTGTGCTCTGAGGTGCGCACCCGGGAGCGCTACGAAGTGTGCTCCAAGGTGCGGCGTGCACGTTGTCGGAGCCCGGTTTGCCCCGGGTGCGCACCTCGCCTGCACCTTGGCCGGGGTGGGCACCTTGGCTGGGTTTGCCCAGGGTGCGCTCCGAAGCGGGGTTACTGGAGCGCCCCCTCTTTTTTTGTCAGAGCGTTTGGTGGGGTTTCTCGCATTGGCTCTTCCCAGGCCCGGTTGTTGGGTGCGCTCCCACCCTGGCGCGCGCGAAGTTGGAAGTTGGATTAATTGCCCGGGCGCGCACCTTCGCCAGGGTGGGCACCTTGGTGCGCACACCTTGGCTGGGCTGCGCACCAGGGCGGGCTCAAGATGGCACCAGCATTCCCTTTTTCTCACTATCTTTCAAAACGGAAATTTTAAAATCTCGTTTTTTTTTTGCCTTTTATGGAAATTAGTGAAGGCATCGCATCAAAGGTGCGCACCTCGCTGCCCACCTTGGTGTGCTCCGAGGTGCCCACCACGGTGCGCAACGCCGGTGCGAACCCGGGAGCGCCCCGATGTGTGCTCCAAGGTGCGGCGTGCACGAAGTCGGACCCCGGTTTGCCCCGGGTGCGCACCTCGCGTGCACCTTGGTGCGCACACCTTGGCTGGGTTGCGCGGCCTGGTGGGCACCATGGTGCGCACCAAGGAGCGCTCCGAAGTGTGCTCCAAGGTGCGGCGTGCACGAAGTCGGAGCCCGGTTTGCCCCGGGTACGCACCTCGCGTGCACCTTCGCCGGGGTGGGCACCTCGGCTGGGTTGCGCGCCCTGGTGCGCACCAAGGAGCGCTCCGAAGTGTGCTCCAAGGTGCGGCGTGCACGAAGTCGGAGCCCGGTTTGCCCCGGGTGCGCACCTTCGCCGCGGTGCGCACCATGGCGTGCACGAAGTCGGAGCCCGGTTTGCCCCGGGTGCGCACCTCGCGTGCACCTTCGGCGGGGTTGCGCGCCCTGGTGGGCACCATGGTGCGCACCAAGGAGCGCTCCGAAGTGTGCTCCAAGGTGCGGCGTGCACGAAGTCGGAGCCCGGTTTGCCCCGGGTGCGCACCTCGCGTGCACCTTCGGCGGGGTTGCGCGCCCTGGTGGGCACCATGGTGCGCACCAAGGAGCGCTCCGAAGTGTGCTCCAAGGTGCGGCGTGCACGAAGTCGGAGCCCGGTTTGCCCCGGGTGCGCACCTCGCGTGCACCTTCGCCGCGGTGGGCACCATGGCGTGCACGAAGTCGGAGCCCGGTTTGCCCCGGGTGCGCACCTCGCGTGCACCTTCGCCGGGGTGGGCACCTCGGCTGGGTTGCGCGCCCTGGTGCGCACCAAGGAGCGCTCCGAAGTGTGCTCCAAGGTGCGGCGTGCACGAAGTCGGAGCCCGGTTTGCCCCGGGTGCGCACCTCGCGTGCACCTTCGCCAGGGTGGGCACCTCGGTGCGCACACCTTCTCAATGTTTTCTTGCCTTTTCTGGAAATTGGTGAAGGCAGCGCATCAAAGGTGCGCACCTCGGTGTGCTCCGAGGTGCGAACCCGAGAGCGCTCCGAGGTGCCCACGAAGTCGAAAGTCGGGTTAATTGCATTGTTTTCCCCGGGTGCGCTCCGAGGTGCGCAACATCGGCGCGCACCAAGGAGGGCTCCGAAGTGTGCTCCAAGGTGCGCACGATGGCGTGCACCTCTGGTGCGCACGATTCGGAGCTCGGTTTGACCGGGGTGCGCACACCTTGGCTGGGTTGCGCACCTTTTGTGCGCTCCAAGGTGCGCACGAAGTCGGAGCTCGGTTTGCCCCGGGTGCGCACCTTCGCCAGGGTGCGCACCTTGATGCGCACGCCTTGGCTGGGCTGCGCACCTTGGTGGGCGCCATGGTGCGCACCTTTCGTGCGCTCCAAGGTGCGCACGAAGTCGGAGCTCGGTTTGCCCCGGGTGCGCACCTTGGTGGGCGCCATGGTGCACTCCGAGGTGCCCAAGATTGGTGCGCACCAAGGAGCGCTCCGAAGTGCGCTCCAAGGTGCGCGCGAAGTCGAAAGTTGGGTTAATTGTCCGGTTTGCCTCGGGTGCGCACCTTGCGTGCACCTTCGCCAGGGTGGGCGCCTTGGTGCGCACACCTTGGCTGGGCTGCGCACACCTTGGCACCCGCGTTTCCTTCATTTTAAATTTTTTTTTTTTACAATCTCTCAAGTGGGAAATTCTATAATCTCAACTTTTTTTGCCTTTTCAGGAAACTTTTGAATGGAGCGCATCATTGGTGCGCTCCGAAGTGTGCTCCAAAGCTCTCTCCAGCTGCGTGCACCTGCCCCGGCCGCGCACCCGGCCCCGCCCAGCTTCGCTCACCTGTCCCGGGCGTCTGGTGCGGAACCTTAGAGTAAGAAACATCACCGTGCACCTTGGCCAACGTGCGCGACTCGACCGAGCGCGCACTGGCCGAGGTGCACACCGATTTCACCTGGGTGCGCGCGCAGCACCTCGGGCGCACCGGGGTGCGCGCACAACGCCCGGGTTGCACCGTGGCCTGTGTGCTCGGGGTGCCTCGGGTGCGCGCTCGGTGTCGCCCCCAGCGCGCGCGGTAGTGCGGGCAGCGCACCCCGGCCCGGCCCGGCCCCGACGAGAACGCAAACGGGCAAAAGGTTTATTCAAATAGCATTGCGACGCCCGGCGAAAAACTAAAAAAGGGTGCAACACCGGGACTTCCCGGGAGGTCACCCATCCCAGTACTACTCCGGCCCAAGCGCGCTTAACTGCGGAGTTCTGATGGGATCCGGTGCACTAATGCTGGTATGATCGCACCCGTTATGAGCTTGTCGCAGTGTGTACTTAGCAAACCGCGACCCACGTGCGAATCCACCCCGGCCACCCACCCCCGTCGAGGTGCACACCCTCCCTCGCGAAGTGCGCCCCGTTCGCCAAGTGTGAGCCCTGCCCGGGTGCGCGCACCTTGCTAGGGCGTCGGGTGTGCACCCGGCCCGGCCTACGTGCGTGCACCTGGAGGGGGCGTCGTGTGCGTGCAGTGTCCCGTCTGCAACGCGGTGCCCACACACCACCTCGGGCGCAACGACCTGCGCTCACATGTGGGCCGAGTGCACCTTGGTGCATGTTCGGGGCGCCTCGGGTGCACGCTCGATCTTGCCCCGGTGCACCAAGGCGCTCGGTTTGCCCCGGGTGCGCACTTGGTGCAAGGTGGGCACCCAAAATAGGGATCAAGCACCAAAACACAAGTTTCGGGATGCAAAATGGGACCCAAGGACCACAAATGCGTTCCAAGACCCATGATGGGTCCACGAGAACAAAAATGTGTTCCGAGACTTAATAAACAAATATTGGGTTTTAGGAGAAGAAACATGCTCTGATGCCCAAAACGAGAATCGACCCCGAAAAGGCCACAGGCCAAAAGTGGGATGCGAGACAAAAAAAAATGGGACCCGAGGACCAAAATTGGGTTCCCAGGTCGAAGACAGGGCAACCGGACAAGAAACGACCTCTAAGGCTCGAAATGAGTCCCGACGACTAAAACTTGACAAGAAGCACCCATCAGGCACCCAACTCGACACCCATGGGATGCCGACCCACCCGGGCTTCCACCTAGCACACCTTGGCACCCACCCACCCTCGCACCCAACCTCGCACCCAACTTAGCACCTTTGAACCCACATTGGCACTCACCCTGACCCTGGCACCTTGGAACCCACATTGGCACTCACCTTGACCCTGGCACCCACCTTTGCACTCACCTTGGGACCCACCCTGGCTCCCACCTCGGCACCCACCCAGACACCCACCTTGGTTCCTTGGCACCCACCTTGGATCCTTGGCACCCACCCCGACACCCACCTTGGCACGCAACTTGGCTACTTGCCACCCACCTTGGCTCCTTGACGCCCACCCCGACAACCACCCCGTGACCTACCCTGGCTAGGGTTGGTGCACACCCACCCTGGTGCCCACCTTGGCACCCACCCTATGACCCACCTTGGCACGCACCTTAGTACCCACCCCGTTACCCACCCTAGGACCCACCCCGTGACCCACCTTGGCCAGGGTGGGTGCACCCACCCTGGTGCCCACCTTGGCACCCACCCATCCTAGCACCCAGCCTGTGACCGGGCTTGGAACCCAACCTTGCACCCGCACCCGTCTTGGCCAGTGTGGGTGCGCACCCATCCTGGCACCCACGTTGTGACACACCCTTTAACCCACGCACCCTAGCACCCACGTTGGCACCCACCTTGGAACCCAACCTAGCAACTTGGCACCCACCCCGTGACCCACCTTGGCATCCACCATAGCAGTCGCCGACTTGGCACCCACCTCGGCACCCACCTTGACACTTGTGGACCCACCTTGCCACTCACCCTAGCATCGACCCATCCTAGCACCCACCCTGGCACCTTTGCACCCTAGCACTCACCCATCCTAGCACCTAACCTGTGACCCACCTTGACACTCACCCTCGCACCCACCTTGGAACCCAACCTAGCACCCACCCACCCTGACACCAACCCTAGCACCTACCCACCCTTGCACCCACCCTGTGACCCATCTTGGCACCCACCCATCCTACCACTCAACCTATCACCCACCTTCTCACCCACCTTGGCATCCACCTTAGCACCCACCCACACTGGCACCTTGGCACCCACCTCGGGCAAGGTGGGTGCACACCCACCCTGGCACCCAATTTAGAACCCACCGAGCATGTTACCCACCTTGGCACCCACATTGCAGCCCACCCTAGTACCCACCCTATGACCCACATTGGCATCCACACCCTAGCACCCAGGCACCTCGACACCCGCCTTGACACCCACCCTAGCACTGAACCTGTGACCCACCTTGGAACTCACCCTAGAACCCACCCACCCTGTGAACCACCTTGGCATCCACCTTAGCACCCACCCACCTTGGCACCCACTCTAGCACTCACCCATCCTAACACCCAACTTGTTACCCACCTTGGCACCCGCCCTCGCGTCCACCTTGAAACCCACCCTAGCACCCACCCACGCAGGAGCCCACCTTGGCACCCAACCTAACACCCACGCATCCTGGCACCCAACTTGTGACCCACCTTGGAACCCACCCTAGTACCCACCTTTGAACCCACTATATCACCAACCCACCTTGGCACCCACCCTATGACCCTCTTTGGAATCCACCCTAGCACGCACCCACCCTGGCACCCACCATGGAGCGCACCCTAGCACCCACCCACCTCGGCACGCACCTCAACACCCACCTTGGTGTGCGCACTGCGCCAACCTCTCAAAGACCCTATGTGGTGCGCTCCAAAGTGTACACCTTTGGTGCGCTCCAAGGTGCGCACCTTTGGTGCACACCGAGGTGCACACCAAAGTGTGCACCGAGGTGAGCACCAAAGTGCACTCCAGGGTGCACACCAAGGCGTGCACCTTTGGTGCGGTCAATGCAAACGAATTCGGAAGTTGGGGTCGATGTCCTAATCGCTGCTGCAGACTACACGTATGAGAATCGGACAAATAGCTTTATATAGGGGAGGTGTTGCGTTTGATGGGTCGACTCCCCTGGTTGTGTGCACTGCACCAACTTCAAAGACCCTGTCTTGTTTAAGAAGTCAAAAGTTGGGGTGGATGTCCTAATCATTGCTGCAGTCTACGCATGTATGAGAATCAGACAAATAGCTTATATAGGGGAGGTGTTGCATTCGGTGGGTTGACTCCCCTGGTTGTGCGCACTGCGCCAACCTCAAAGACCCCGCATAGCAGAAGAAGTCGGAAGTCGGATTTTGGTGAGCACCAAGGCGTGCACCTTTGGTGCGGTCAACGCAGACGAATTCAGAAGTTGGGGTGGATGTCCTAATCGTTGTTGCAGGCTACACATGTATGAGAATCAGACAAATAGCTTATATAGGGGAGGTGTTGGGTTTGATGGGTCAACTCCCTTGGTTGTGCGCATTACGCCAACCTCAAAGACCTTGTTTTCGTTAAGAAGTCAAAAGTTGGGGTCAATGTCCTAATGGCTCCTGCAGGCTACACATGTATGAGAATCGGACAAATAGCTTATATAGGGGAGGTGTTGGGTTTGATGGGTCGACTCCCCTGGTTGTGCGCATTACGTCAACCTCAAAGACCTTGTTTTCGTTAAGAAGTCAAAAGTTGGGGTCGATGTCCTAATTGCTCCTGTAGACTACACATGTATGAGAATCAGACAAATAGCTTATATAGGGGAGGTGTTGGGTTTGATGGGTTGACTCCCCTAGTTGTTCGCATTACACCAACCTCAAAGACCTTGTTTTCGTTTAGAAGCCGAAAGTTGGGGTCGATGTCCTAATTGCTCCTGCAGGCTACGCATGTATGAGAATCAGACAAATAGCTTATATAGGGGAGGTGTTGGGTTTGATGGGTCGACTCCCCTGGTTGTGCGCATTGCGCCAACCTCAAAGACCCTGCATTGCGGATGAAGTCGAAAGTCAGAGTTTGGTGTGCTACAAGGTGTGGTCGAAGGTGCTCACCTAGGTGTGCACCTTTGGAGCACAGGAAAAGTGCCCTCCAAAAGTGCGCACCTTTGGAGTGCACAAAAGTGCCCTCCAAAAGTGCGCACCTTTGGAGCGCAGAAAAGTGCCCTCCAAAAAGTGCCCTCCAAAAGTGCGCACCTTTGGAGCGCAGAAAAGTGCCCTCCAAAAAGTGCCCTCCAAAAGTGCGCACCTTTGGAGCGCAGAAAAGTGCCCTCCAAAAAGTGCCCTCCAAAAGTGCGCACCTTTGGAGCGCAGAAAAGTGCCCTCCAAAAAGTGCCCTCCAAAAGTGCGCACCTTTGGAGCGCAGAAAAGTGCCCTCCAAAAAGTGCCCTCCAAAAGTGCGCACCTTTGGAGCGCAGAAAAGTGCCCTCCAAAAAGTGCCCTCCAAAAGTGCGCACCTTTGGAGCGCAGAAAAGTGCCCTCCAAAAAGTGCCCTCCAAAAGTGCGCACCTTTGGAGCGCAGAAAAGTGCCCTCCAAAAAGTGCCCTCCAAAAGTGCGCACCTTTGGAGCGCAGAAAAGTGCCCTCCAAAAAGTGCCCTCCAAAAGTGCGCACCTTTGGAGCGCAGAAAAGTGCCCTCCAAAAAGTGCCCTCCAAAAGTGCGCACCTTTGGAGCGCAGAAAAGTGCCCTCCAAAAGTGCGCACTTTTGGTGCGCACCAAGGCGCTGGTTCGGTCGTTGCAGGCGAGTTCGGAAGTTGGGGTCGATGTCCTGAGCGGAGGTGCAAACTACACAGGTGTCGGAATCGGACAAATAGCTTATATAGGGGAGGTGTATGCTTCGATGGGTCGACTCCCCAGGTTGAGCGCACCGCGCCAACCTCAAAGACCCTACGGTATGGATGAAGTCGGAAGTTGGGTCCGATGACCGATTCGATTAGTAGGTATGCTCATGAGGTCGGAATTTGGGTCCGATGACCTGCCATGTGCAGGAAGGCGAATGTTGACACTGTGCGTTGCAAGGTGCACACCAAGGCGCTGGTGCGGTCTTTTTAGTCGAGTTCGGAAGTTGGGGTCGATGTCCTGATCGGAGGTGCAAGCTACACAGGTGTGGGAATCGGACAAATAGCTTATATAGGGGAGGTGTATGCTTCGTTGGGTCGACTCCCCGGGTTGAGCGCACCGCGCCAACCTCAAAGACCCTACGGTATGGATGAAGTCGGAAGTTGGGTCCGATGACCGATTCGATATGTAGGCATACTCGCGAGGTCGGAATTTGGGTCCGATGACCTGCCACGTGCAGGAAGGCGAATGTTGGCACTGTGCGTTGCAAGGTGCGCACCAAGGCGCTGGTTCGGTCGTTGGAGGCGAGTTCGGAAGTTGGGGTCGATGTCTTGATCGGAGGTGCAAACTACACAGGTGTGGGAATCGGACAAATAGCTTATATAGGGGAGGTGTATGCTTCGTTGGGTCGACTCCCCGGGTTGAGCGCACCGCGCCAACCTCAAAGACCCTACGGTATGGATGAAGTCGGAAGTTGGGTCCGATGACCGATTCGATATGTAGGCATACTCGCGAGGTCGGAATTTGGGTCCGATGACCTGCCATGTGCAGGAAGGCGAATGTTGGGACTGTGCGTCGCAAGGTGCGCACCAAGGCGCTGGTGCCGTCGTTGCAGTCGAGTTCGGAAGTTGGGGTCGATGTCCTGGTCAGAGGTGCAAACTACACAGGTGTGGGAATCGGACAAATAGCTTATATAGGGGAGGTGTATGCTTCGATGGGTCGACTCCCTGGGTTGAGCGCACCGCGCCAACCTCAAAGACCCTACAGTATGGATGAAGTCGGAAGTTGGGTCCGATGACCGATTCGATACGTAGGCATATTGGCGAGGTCTGAATTTGTGTCCGATGACCTGCCATGCGCAGGAAGGCGGAATTTGGGTCCGATGACCGAGTTGATGGCGTGCCATGCGCAGAAAGGCGGAATTTGGGTCCGATGACCGAGTTGATGTTGATGGCCCGCCATGCACAGGAAGGCGGAATTTGGGTCCGATGACCGATTTGAAGGCGTGCCATACGCAAAAAGGCGGAGTTTGGGTCCGATGACCGAGTTGATATTGATGGCCCGCCATGCGCAGGAAGGCGGAATTTGGGTCCGATGACCTGACATACGCATGGAGTCCGACTCGGGGGCCGATGTTCGATTCGATGACTTGCATTGTGGGTAAAGTCGGAAGTTGTGGTCTTTGACCCGATTCGATGACCAGACTTCGGCTGCTTGAGAATCGGACAAATAACTTATATAGGGGAGGTAGTGTTCTCGAGCATCCTCCCCCCGTGCCCGTTTATGTCGATTGATGCTGGTGCTCGACTGGTTGGAGCGCTCGGATGCAAAAATCTTGCACCAGGATTTATCGATTGTGATGGACACGGCAAGTCTCCTGATTGCTATGCAGGAGCTCATCGTGAATCTCTATGCGGCCTTGGTATGGACTCGACCTGCGGAATGGTTCGGCAATGGTAGTCGCTCCAACACGTCCTTGCAATGGCCACAGAGGTGATTCGACTAGAGCTCCAGTCTAGCTTTTGGGTTGCTTGGCGGACTGGTATAGCCGCGATCGAGTTCCGGCCATGAACGTTTTAGATAGCTCTTGGGCTTTCTGGGACGGAAGTCGGAAGTTTGGGCTGTTGTCCGATTTGATGACCATTCTTCGGATGTGTGAGAATCGGACAAATAACTTATATAGGGGACTGTGTTGTCTCACGCAGCCCCCTCCGTGCCCCTCTATCTCGACCGATGTTGGTGCTTGAAAGGGTTGGGATCGCTCGGATTTATAAACGTGCACCACCATTTGTCGAGTGTGAGGGACGCGGCAGGTCTCCTAAATGCTATGCGGGCGCTCTCTGAGAATCTCTATCCGGCCTCGACACAGACTAGTCTTGCTGAATGGTTTGGCACTGGTAGTCGATCCAACACGTCGTTGTTGTGGCCGCCTAGGCGATTCGATTCGAGCCCCCGTCTAGCTTTTGGGTTGCTTGGCGGATTTTGCCCTATCCGCAAGTGAGCTCGGTCCCTAAACGTTCGAGAAACCCGATTGCTATGCGCCGACTCTCTTTCTTGCGAGCCTCCATCTAGCTTTTGGGTCTCTACGGAACGGAAGTCGGAATCTGGGACCGTTGTTTGATTCGACGAGGCAGACTACGGTTGTGCGAGAATCGGACAAATAACTTATATAGGGGAGGTGTTGACTGGAGCATTCTCCCCCGTGCCCCTCTAACTCGACCAATGCTGGCGCTCGAACGGTGGTAGCGCTCGGATTTTCATTGAGCGCCAGCATTGGTCGATTTAGAGGGGCATGCGAGATTCCCGAATGCTATGCGAGGGCTCTAACGGAAATGTCTATTGGTTTCGGTATGGATGCAATTGCGAGTGGTTCGGCAAAGGTAGTCGTTCCGATGCGTCCATGTCGTGGCCAAATCGATAATTCGATTTGAGCCCTCGTATAGCATTTGGGTCTCTCGATGTGATTCCGCATTCCAGTCCCTTTGGGCACTGCTTGAGCCGCATCCCAGGGGGTTCCCTTCCCAATAATCTGCCTCGCAACCCGATTGCTATGCGGTGAGGCTCCTCGGCCGCCTCGGAACTATCTGTGTATCAGACGCATCGCGGGATAAGGGGTTGGCAACGGTAGTCGCCCCAAGCGCGTCCGATGCTTGGACCATTCCGAGGCGGCCCTGAAGCCTCTTCCGTCTAGCCGTTGGGTCCTTCTCGCCGCATCCCTCGCCTCGCACCCCGATTGCTATGCGGTGAGGCTCCTCGGCCGCCTCGGAACTATCTGTGTATCGGACGCGTCGCGGGATAAGGGGTTGTCACTGGTAGTCGCCCCAAGCGCGTCCGATGCTTGGACCATTCCGAGGCGGCCCTGAAGCCTCTTCCGTCTAGCCGTTGGGTCCTTCTCGCCGCATCCCTCGCCTCGCACCCCGATTGCTATGCGGTGAGGCTCCTCGGCCGCCTCGGAACTATCTGTGTATCGGACGCGTCGCGGGATAAGGGGTTGTCATTGGTAGTCGCCCCAAGCGCGTCCGATGCTTGGACCATTCCGAGGCGGCCCTGAAGCCTCTTCCGTCTAGCCGTTGGGTCCTTCTCGCCGCATCCCTCGCCTCGCACCCCGATTGCTATGCGGTGAGGCTCCTCGGCCGCCTCGGAACTATCTGTGTATCGGACGCGTCGCGGGATAAGGGGTTGTCACTGGTAGTCGCCCCAAGCGCGTCCGATGCTTGGACCATTCCGAGGCGGCCCTGAAGCCTCTTCCGTCTAGCCGTTGGGTCCTTCTCGCCGCATCCCTCGCCTCGCACCCCGATTGCTATGCGGTGAGGCTCCTCGGCCGCCTCGGAACTATCTGTGTATCGGACGCGTCGCGGGATAAGGGGTTGTCACTGGTAGTCGCCCCAAGCGCGTTCGATGCTTGGACCATTCCGAGGCGGCCCTGAAGCCTCTTCCGTCTAGCCGTTGGGTCCTTCTCGCCGCATCCCTCGCCTCGCACCCCGATTGCTATGCGGTGAGGCTCCTCGGCCGCCTTGGAACTATCTGTGTATCGGACGCGTCGCGGGATAAGGGGTTGTCACTGGTAGTCGCCCCAAGCGCGTCCGATGCTTGGACCATTCCGAGGCGGACCCGAAGCCTCTTCCGTCTAGCCGTTGGGTCCTTCTCGCCGCATCCTTCGCCTCGCACCCCGATTGCTATGCGGTGAGGCTCCTCGGCCGCCTCGGAACTATCTGTGTATCGGACGCGTCGCGGGATAAGGGGTTGTCACTGGTAGTCGCCCCAAGCGCGTCCGATGCTTGGACCATTCCGAGGCGGACCCGAAGCCTCTTCCGTCTAGCCGTTGGGTCCTTCTCGCCGCATCCCTCGCCTCGCACCCCGATTGCTATGCGGTGAGGCTCCTCGGCCGCCTTGGAACTATCTGTGTATCGGACGCGTCGCGGGATAAGGGGTTGTCACTGGTAGTCGCCCCAAGCGCGTCCGATGCTTGGACCATTCCGAGGCGGACCCGAAGCCTCTTCCGTCTAGCCGTTGGGTCCTTCTCGCCGCATCCCTCGCCTCGCACCCCGATTGCTATGCGGTGAGGCTCCTCGGCCGCCTTGGAACTATCTGTGTATCGGACGCGTCGCGGGATAAGGGGTTGTCACTGGTAGTCGCCCCAAGCGCGTCCGATGCTTGGACCATTCCGAGGCGGACCCGAAGCCTCTTCCGTCTAGCCGTTGGGTCCTTCTCGCCGCATCCCTCGCCTCGCACCCCGATTGCTATGCGGTGAGGCTCCTCGGCCGCCTTGGAACTATCTGTGTATCGGACGCGTCGCGGGATAAGGGGTTGTCACTGGTAGTCGCCCCAAGCGCGTCCGATGCTTGGACCATTCCGAGGCGGCCCCGAAGCCTCTTCCGTGTAGCCGTTGGGTCCTTCTCGCCGCATCCCTCGCCTCGCACCCCGATTGCTATGCGGTGAGGCTCCTCGGCCGCCTTGGAACTGTCTGTGTATCGGACGCGTCGCGGGATAAGGGGTTGTCACTGGTAGTCGCCCCAAGCGCGTCCGATGCTTGGACCATTCCGAGGCGGCCCCGAAGCCTCTTCCGTGTAGCCGTTGGGTCCTTCTCGCCGCATCCCTCGCCTCGCACCCCGATTGCTATGCGGTGAGGCTCCTCGGCCGCCTTGGAACTATCTGTGTATCGGACGCGTCGCGGGATAAGGGGTTGTCACTGGTAGTCGCCCCAAGCGCGTCCGATGCTTGGACCATTCCGAGGCGGACCTGAAGCCTCTTCCCTCTAGCCGTTGGGGCTTTCTCGCCGCATCCCTCGCCTCGCACCCTGATTGCTATGCTGTGAGGCTCCTCGGCCGCCTTGGAACTATCTGTGTATCGGACGCATCGCGGGATAAGGGGTTGGCAGTGGTAGTCGCCCCAAGCGCATCCGATGCTTGGACCATTCCGAGGCGGCCCTGCAGCCTCTTCCGTCTAGCCGTTGGGGCCATCTCGCCGCATCCCCCACCTCGCACCACGATTGCTATGCGGTGAGGCTCCTTGGCCGCCTCGGAACTATCTGTGTATCGGACGCATCGCGGGATAAGGGGTTGTCACTGGTAGTCGCCCCAAGCGCGTCCGATGCTTGGACTATTCCGAGGCGGCCCTGCAGCCTCTTCCGTCTAGCCGTTGGGGCCATCTCGCTGCATCCCCCACCTCCTCGGCCGCCTCGGAACTATCTGTGTATCGGACGCATCGCGGGATAAGGGGTTGGCAGTGGTAGTCGCCCCAAGCGCGTCCGATGCTTGGACTATTCCGAGGCAGCCCTGCAGCCTCTTCCGTCTAGCCTTTGGGGCCATCTCGCCGCATCCCTCGCCTCGCACCCCGATTGCTATGCGGTGAGGCTCCTCGGCCGCCTGGGAACTATCTTCGTATCGGACGCATCGCGGGATAAGGGGTTGTCACTGGTAGTCGCCCCAAGCGCGTCCGATGCTTGGACTATTCCGAGGCGGCCCTGTGGCCTCTTCCGTCTAGCCGTTGGGGCCATCTCGCCGCATCCCCCACCTCGCACCCCGATTGCTATGCGGTGAGGCTCTTCGGCCGCCTTGGAACTATCTTCGTATCGGACGCATCGCGGGATAAGGGGTTGTCACTGGTAGTGGCCCCAAGCGCGTCCGATGCTTGGACTATTCCGAGGCGGCCCTGCAGCCTCTTCCGTCTAGCCGTTGGGGCCATCTCGCCGCATCCCCCACCTCGCACCCCGATTGCTATGCGGTGAGGCTCCTCGGCCGCCTTGGAACTATCTTCGTATCGGACGCATCGCGGGATAAGGGGTTGTCACTGGTAGTCGCCCCAAGCGCGTCCGATGCTTGGACTATTCCGACGCGGCCCTGTGGCCTCTTCCGTCTAGCCGTTGGGGCCATCTCGCCGCATCCCCCACCTCGCACCCCGATTGCTATGCGGTGAGGCTCCTCGGCCGCCTTGGAACCATCTTCGTATCGGACGCATCGCGGGATAGGGGGCTGTCACTGGTAGTCGCCCCAAGCGTGTCCGATGCTTGGACCATTCCTAGGCGGCCCTGAAGCCTCTTCCGTCTAGCCGTTGGGGCCTTCCCGCCCCATCCCTCGCCTCGCACCCCCGATTGCTATGCGGTGAGGCTCCTCGGCCGCCTTGGAACCATCTGTGTATCGGACGCATCGCGGGATAAGGGGTTGGCACTGGCAGTCGCCCCAAGCGCGTCCGATGCTTGGACCATTCCGAGGTGGCCCTGAAGCCTCTTCCGTC
>NW_026728880.1:110000-125000 GCF_030272615.1 Cryptomeria japonica
GGTGCGCAACGCCGGTGCGAACCCGGGAGCGCCCCGATGTGTGCTCCAAGGTGCGGCGTGCACGAAGTCGGACCCCGGTTTGCCCCGGGTGCGCACCTCGCGTGCACCTTGGTGCGCACACCTTGGCTGGGTTGCGCGGCCTGGTGGGCACCATGGTGCGCACCAAGGAGCGCTCCGAAGTGTGCTCCAAGGTGCGGCGTGCACGAAGTCGGAGCCCGGTTTGCCCCGGGTACGCACCTCGCGTGCACCTTCGCCGGGGTGGGCACCTCGGCTGGGTTGCGCGCCCTGGTGCGCACCAAGGAGCGCTCCGAAGTGTGCTCCAAGGTGCGGCGTGCACGAAGTCGGAGCCCGGTTTGCCCCGGGTGCGCACCTCGCGTGCACCTTCGGCGGGGTTGCGCGCCCTGGTGGGCACCATGGTGCGCACCAAGGAGCGCTCCGAAGTGTGCTCCAAGGTGCGGCGTGCACGAAGTCGGAGCCCGGTTTGCCCCGGGTGCGCACCTCGCGTGCACCTTCGGCGGGGTTGCGCGCCCTGGTGGGCACCATGGTGCGCACCAAGGAGCGCTCCGAAGTGTGCTCCAAGGTGCGGCGTGCACGAAGTCGGAGCCCGGTTTGCCCCGGGTGCGCACCTCGCGTGCACCTTCGCCGCGGTGGGCACCATGGCGTGCACGAAGTCGGAGCCCGGTTTGCCCCGGGTGCGCACCTCGCGTGCACCTTCGCCGGGGTGGGCACCTCGGCTGGGTTGCGCGCCCTGGTGCGCACCAAGGAGCGCTCCGAAGTGTGCTCCAAGGTGCGGCGTGCACGAAGTCGGAGCCCGGTTTGCCCCGGGTGCGCACCTCGCGTGCACCTTCGCCAGGGTGGGCACCTCGGTGCGCACACCTTCTCAATGTTTTCTTGCCTTTTCTGGAAATTGGTGAAGGCAGCGCATCAAAGGTGCGCACCTCGGTGTGCTCCGAGGTGCGAACCCGAGAGCGCTCCGAGGTGCCCACGAAGTCGAAAGTCGGGTTAATTGCATTGTTTTCCCCGGGTGCGCTCCGAGGTGCGCAACATCGGCGCGCACCAAGGAGGGCTCCGAAGTGTGCTCCAAGGTGCGCACGATGGCGTGCACCTCTGGTGCGCACGATTCGGAGCTCGGTTTGACCGGGGTGCGCACACCTTGGCTGGGTTGCGCACCTTTTGTGCGCTCCAAGGTGCGCACGAAGTCGGAGCTCGGTTTGCCCCGGGTGCGCACCTTCGCCAGGGTGCGCACCTTGATGCGCACGCCTTGGCTGGGCTGCGCACCTTGGTGGGCGCCATGGTGCGCACCTTTCGTGCGCTCCAAGGTGCGCACGAAGTCGGAGCTCGGTTTGCCCCGGGTGCGCACCTTGGTGGGCGCCATGGTGCACTCCGAGGTGCCCAAGATTGGTGCGCACCAAGGAGCGCTCCGAAGTGCGCTCCAAGGTGCGCGCGAAGTCGAAAGTTGGGTTAATTGTCCGGTTTGCCTCGGGTGCGCACCTTGCGTGCACCTTCGCCAGGGTGGGCGCCTTGGTGCGCACACCTTGGCTGGGCTGCGCACACCTTGGCACCCGCGTTTCCTTCATTTTAAATTTTTTTTTTTTACAATCTCTCAAGTGGGAAATTCTATAATCTCAACTTTTTTTGCCTTTTCAGGAAACTTTTGAATGGAGCGCATCATTGGTGCGCTCCGAAGTGTGCTCCAAAGCTCTCTCCAGCTGCGTGCACCTGCCCCGGCCGCGCACCCGGCCCCGCCCAGCTTCGCTCACCTGTCCCGGGCGTCTGGTGCGGAACCTTAGAGTAAGAAACATCACCGTGCACCTTGGCCAACGTGCGCGACTCGACCGAGCGCGCACTGGCCGAGGTGCACACCGATTTCACCTGGGTGCGCGCGCAGCACCTCGGGCGCACCGGGGTGCGCGCACAACGCCCGGGTTGCACCGTGGCCTGTGTGCTCGGGGTGCCTCGGGTGCGCGCTCGGTGTCGCCCCCGCGCGCGCGGTAGTGCGGGCAGCGCACCCCGGCCCGGCCCGGCCCCGACGAGAACGCAAACGGGCAAAAGGTTTATTCAAATAGCATTGCGACGCCCGGCGAAAAACTAAAAAAGGGTGCAACACCGGGACTTCCCGGGAGGTCACCCATCCCAGTACTACTCCGGCCCAAGCGCGCTTAACTGCGGAGTTCTGATGGGATCCGGTGCACTAATGCTGGTATGATCGCACCCGTTATGAGCTTGTCGCAGTGTGTACTTAGCAAACCGCGACCCACGTGCGAATCCACCCCGGCCACCCACCCCCGTCGAGGTGCACACCCTCCCTCGCGAAGTGCGCCCCGTTCGCCAAGTGTGAGCCCTGCCCGGGTGCGCGCACCTTGCTAGGGCGTCGGGTGTGCACCCGGCCCGGCCTACGTGCGTGCACCTGGAGGGGGCGTCGTGTGCGTGCAGTGTCCCGTCTGCAACGCGGTGCCCACACACCACCTCGGGCGCAACGACCTGCGCTCACATGTGGGCCGAGTGCACCTTGGTGCATGTTCGGGGCGCCTCGGGTGCACGCTCGATCTTGCCCCGGTGCACCAAGGCGCTCGGTTTGCCCCGGGTGCGCACTTGGTGCAAGGTGGGCACCCAAAATAGGGATCAAGCACCAAAACACAAGTTTCGGGATGCAAAATGGGACCCAAGGACCACAAATGCGTTCCAAGACCCATGATGGGTCCACGAGAACAAAAATGTGTTCCGAGACTTAATAAACAAATATTGGGTTTTAGGAGAAGAAACATGCTCTGATGCCCAAAACGAGAATCGACCCCGAAAAGGCCACAGGCCAAAAGTGGGATGCGAGACAAAAAAAAATGGGACCCGAGGACCAAAATTGGGTTCCCAGGTCGAAGACAGGGCAACCGGACAAGAAACGACCTCTAAGGCTCGAAATGAGTCCCGACGACTAAAACTTGACAAGAAGCACCCATCAGGCACCCAACTCGACACCCATGGGATGCCGACCCACCCGGGCTTCCACCTAGCACACCTTGGCACCCACCCACCCTCGCACCCAACCTCGCACCCAACTTAGCACCTTTGAACCCACATTGGCACTCACCCTGACCCTGGCACCTTGGAACCCACATTGGCACTCACCTTGACCCTGGCACCCACCTTTGCACTCACCTTGGGACCCACCCTGGCTCCCACCTCGGCACCCACCCAGACACCCACCTTGGTTCCTTGGCACCCACCTTGGATCCTTGGCACCCACCCCGACACCCACCTTGGCACGCAACTTGGCTACTTGCCACCCACCTTGGCTCCTTGACGCCCACCCCGACAACCACCCCGTGACCTACCCTGGCTAGGGTTGGTGCACACCCACCCTGGTGCCCACCTTGGCACCCACCCTATGACCCACCTTGGCACGCACCTTAGTACCCACCCCGTTACCCACCCTAGGACCCACCCCGTGACCCACCTTGGCCAGGGTGGGTGCACCCACCCTGGTGCCCACCTTGGCACCCACCCATCCTAGCACCCAGCCTGTGACCGGGCTTGGAACCCAACCTTGCACCCGCACCCGTCTTGGCCAGTGTGGGTGCGCACCCATCCTGGCACCCACGTTGTGACACACCCTTTAACCCACGCACCCTAGCACCCACGTTGGCACCCACCTTGGAACCCAACCTAGCAACTTGGCACCCACCCCGTGACCCACCTTGGCATCCACCATAGCAGTCGCCGACTTGGCACCCACCTCGGCACCCACCTTGACACTTGTGGACCCACCTTGCCACTCACCCTAGCATCGACCCATCCTAGCACCCACCCTGGCACCTTTGCACCCTAGCACTCACCCATCCTAGCACCTAACCTGTGACCCACCTTGACACTCACCCTCGCACCCACCTTGGAACCCAACCTAGCACCCACCCACCCTGACACCAACCCTAGCACCTACCCACCCTTGCACCCACCCTGTGACCCATCTTGGCACCCACCCATCCTACCACTCAACCTATCACCCACCTTCTCACCCACCTTGGCATCCACCTTAGCACCCACCCACACTGGCACCTTGGCACCCACCTCGGGCAAGGTGGGTGCACACCCACCCTGGCACCCAATTTAGAACCCACCGAGCATGTTACCCACCTTGGCACCCACATTGCAGCCCACCCTAGTACCCACCCTATGACCCACATTGGCATCCACACCCTAGCACCCAGGCACCTCGACACCCGCCTTGACACCCACCCTAGCACTGAACCTGTGACCCACCTTGGAACTCACCCTAGAACCCACCCACCCTGTGAACCACCTTGGCATCCACCTTAGCACCCACCCACCTTGGCACCCACTCTAGCACTCACCCATCCTAACACCCAACTTGTTACCCACCTTGGCACCCGCCCTCGCGTCCACCTTGAAACCCACCCTAGCACCCACCCACGCAGGAGCCCACCTTGGCACCCAACCTAACACCCACGCATCCTGGCACCCAACTTGTGACCCACCTTGGAACCCACCCTAGTACCCACCTTTGAACCCACTATATCACCAACCCACCTTGGCACCCACCCTATGACCCTCTTTGGAATCCACCCTAGCACGCACCCACCCTGGCACCCACCATGGAGCGCACCCTAGCACCCACCCACCTCGGCACGCACCTCAACACCCACCTTGGTGTGCGCACTGCGCCAACCTCTCAAAGACCCTATGTGGTGCGCTCCAAAGTGTACACCTTTGGTGCGCTCCAAGGTGCGCACCTTTGGTGCACACCGAGGTGCACACCAAAGTGCACCGAGGTGAGCACCAAAGTGCACTCCAGGGTGCACACCAAGGCGTGCACCTTTGGTGCGGTCAATGCAAACGAATTCGGAAGTTGGGGTCGATGTCCTAATCGCTGCTGCAGACTACACGTATGAGAATCGGACAAATAGCTTTATATAGGGGAGGTGTTGCGTTTGATGGGTCGACTCCCCTGGTTGTGTGCACTGCACCAACTTCAAAGACCCTGTCTTGTTTAAGAAGTCAAAAGTTGGGGTGGATGTCCTAATCATTGCTGCAGTCTACGCATGTATGAGAATCAGACAAATAGCTTATATAGGGGAGGTGTTGCATTCGGTGGGTTGACTCCCCTGGTTGTGCGCACTGCGCCAACCTCAAAGACCCCGCATAGCAGAAGAAGTCGGAAGTCGGATTTTGGTGAGCACCAAGGCGTGCACCTTTGGTGCGGTCAACGCAGACGAATTCAGAAGTTGGGGTGGATGTCCTAATCGTTGTTGCAGGCTACACATGTATGAGAATCAGACAAATAGCTTATATAGGGGAGGTGTTGGGTTTGATGGGTCAACTCCCTTGGTTGTGCGCATTACGCCAACCTCAAAGACCTTGTTTTCGTTAAGAAGTCAAAAGTTGGGGTCAATGTCCTAATGGCTCCTGCAGGCTACACATGTATGAGAATCGGACAAATAGCTTATATAGGGGAGGTGTTGGGTTTGATGGGTCGACTCCCCTGGTTGTGCGCATTACGTCAACCTCAAAGACCTTGTTTTCGTTAAGAAGTCAAAAGTTGGGGTCGATGTCCTAATTGCTCCTGTAGACTACACATGTATGAGAATCAGACAAATAGCTTATATAGGGGAGGTGTTGGGTTTGATGGGTTGACTCCCCTAGTTGTTCGCATTACACCAACCTCAAAGACCTTGTTTTCGTTTAGAAGCCGAAAGTTGGGGTCGATGTCCTAATTGCTCCTGCAGGCTACGCATGTATGAGAATCAGACAAATAGCTTATATAGGGGAGGTGTTGGGTTTGATGGGTCGACTCCCCTGGTTGTGCGCATTGCGCCAACCTCAAAGACCCTGCATTGCGGATGAAGTCGAAAGTCAGAGTTTGGTGTGCTACAAGGTGTGGTCGAAGGTGCTCACCTAGGTGTGCACCTTTGGAGCACAGGAAAAGTGCCCTCCAAAAGTGCGCACCTTTGGAGTGCACAAAAGTGCCCTCCAAAAGTGCGCACCTTTGGAGCGCAGAAAAGTGCCCTCCAAAAAGTGCCCTCCAAAAGTGCGCACCTTTGGAGCGCAGAAAAGTGCCCTCCAAAAAGTGCCCTCCAAAAGTGCGCACCTTTGGAGCGCAGAAAAGTGCCCTCCAAAAAGTGCCCTCCAAAAGTGCGCACCTTTGGAGCGCAGAAAAGTGCCCTCCAAAAAGTGCCCTCCAAAAGTGCGCACCTTTGGAGCGCAGAAAAGTGCCCTCCAAAAAGTGCCCTCCAAAAGTGCGCACCTTTGGAGCGCAGAAAAGTGCCCTCCAAAAAGTGCCCTCCAAAAGTGCGCACCTTTGGAGCGCAGAAAAGTGCCCTCCAAAAAGTGCCCTCCAAAAGTGCGCACCTTTGGAGCGCAGAAAAGTGCCCTCCAAAAAGTGCCCTCCAAAAGTGCGCACCTTTGGAGCGCAGAAAAGTGCCCTCCAAAAAGTGCCCTCCAAAAGTGCGCACCTTTGGAGCGCAGAAAAGTGCCCTCCAAAAAGTGCCCTCCAAAAGTGCGCACCTTTGGAGCGCAGAAAAGTGCCCTCCAAAAGTGCGCACTTTTGGTGCGCACCAAGGCGCTGGTTCGGTCGTTGCAGGCGAGTTCGGAAGTTGGGGTCGATGTCCTGAGCGGAGGTGCAAACTACACAGGTGTCGGAATCGGACAAATAGCTTATATAGGGGAGGTGTATGCTTCGATGGGTCGACTCCCCAGGTTGAGCGCACCGCGCCAACCTCAAAGACCCTACGGTATGGATGAAGTCGGAAGTTGGGTCCGATGACCGATTCGATTAGTAGGTATGCTCATGAGGTCGGAATTTGGGTCCGATGACCTGCCATGTGCAGGAAGGCGAATGTTGACACTGTGCGTTGCAAGGTGCACACCAAGGCGCTGGTGCGGTCTTTTTAGTCGAGTTCGGAAGTTGGGGTCGATGTCCTGATCGGAGGTGCAAGCTACACAGGTGTGGGAATCGGACAAATAGCTTATATAGGGGAGGTGTATGCTTCGTTGGGTCGACTCCCCGGGTTGAGCGCACCGCGCCAACCTCAAAGACCCTACGGTATGGATGAAGTCGGAAGTTGGGTCCGATGACCGATTCGATATGTAGGCATACTCGCGAGGTCGGAATTTGGGTCCGATGACCTGCCACGTGCAGGAAGGCGAATGTTGGCACTGTGCGTTGCAAGGTGCGCACCAAGGCGCTGGTTCGGTCGTTGGAGGCGAGTTCGGAAGTTGGGGTCGATGTCTTGATCGGAGGTGCAAACTACACAGGTGTGGGAATCGGACAAATAGCTTATATAGGGGAGGTGTATGCTTCGTTGGGTCGACTCCCCGGGTTGAGCGCACCGCGCCAACCTCAAAGACCCTACGGTATGGATGAAGTCGGAAGTTGGGTCCGATGACCGATTCGATATGTAGGCATACTCGCGAGGTCGGAATTTGGGTCCGATGACCTGCCATGTGCAGGAAGGCGAATGTTGGGACTGTGCGTCGCAAGGTGCGCACCAAGGCGCTGGTGCCGTCGTTGCAGTCGAGTTCGGAAGTTGGGGTCGATGTCCTGGTCAGAGGTGCAAACTACACAGGTGTGGGAATCGGACAAATAGCTTATATAGGGGAGGTGTATGCTTCGATGGGTCGACTCCCTGGGTTGAGCGCACCGCGCCAACCTCAAAGACCCTACAGTATGGATGAAGTCGGAAGTTGGGTCCGATGACCGATTCGATACGTAGGCATATTGGCGAGGTCTGAATTTGTGTCCGATGACCTGCCATGCGCAGGAAGGCGGAATTTGGGTCCGATGACCGAGTTGATGGCGTGCCATGCGCAGAAAGGCGGAATTTGGGTCCGATGACCGAGTTGATGTTGATGGCCCGCCATGCACAGGAAGGCGGAATTTGGGTCCGATGACCGATTTGAAGGCGTGCCATACGCAAAAAGGCGGAGTTTGGGTCCGATGACCGAGTTGATATTGATGGCCCGCCATGCGCAGGAAGGCGGAATTTGGGTCCGATGACCTGACATACGCATGGAGTCCGACTCGGGGGCCGATGTTCGATTCGATGACTTGCATTGTGGGTAAAGTCGGAAGTTGTGGTCTTTGACCCGATTCGATGACCAGACTTCGGCTGCTTGAGAATCGGACAAATAACTTATATAGGGGAGGTAGTGTTCTCGAGCATCCTCCCCCCGTGCCCGTTTATGTCGATTGATGCTGGTGCTCGACTGGTTGGAGCGCTCGGATGCAAAAATCTTGCACCAGGATTTATCGATTGTGATGGACACGGCAAGTCTCCTGATTGCTATGCAGGAGCTCATCGTGAATCTCTATGCGGCCTTGGTATGGACTCGACCTGCGGAATGGTTCGGCAATGGTAGTCGCTCCAACACGTCCTTGCAATGGCCACAGAGGTGATTCGACTAGAGCTCCAGTCTAGCTTTTGGGTTGCTTGGCGGACTGGTATAGCCGCGATCGAGTTCCGGCCATGAACGTTTTAGATAGCTCTTGGGCTTTCTGGGACGGAAGTCGGAAGTTTGGGCTGTTGTCCGATTTGATGACCATTCTTCGGATGTGTGAGAATCGGACAAATAACTTATATAGGGGACTGTGTTGTCTCACGCAGCCCCCTCCGTGCCCCTCTATCTCGACCGATGTTGGTGCTTGAAAGGGTTGGGATCGCTCGGATTTATAAACGTGCACCACCATTTGTCGAGTGTGAGGGACGCGGCAGGTCTCCTAAATGCTATGCGGGCGCTCTCTGAGAATCTCTATCCGGCCTCGACACAGACTAGTCTTGCTGAATGGTTTGGCACTGGTAGTCGATCCAACACGTCGTTGTTGTGGCCGCCTAGGCGATTCGATTCGAGCCCCCGTCTAGCTTTTGGGTTGCTTGGCGGATTTTGCCCTATCCGCAAGTGAGCTCGGTCCCTAAACGTTCGAGAAACCCGATTGCTATGCGCCGACTCTCTTTCTTGCGAGCCTCCATCTAGCTTTTGGGTCTCTACGGAACGGAAGTCGGAATCTGGGACCGTTGTTTGATTCGACGAGGCAGACTACGGTTGTGCGAGAATCGGACAAATAACTTATATAGGGGAGGTGTTGACTGGAGCATTCTCCCCCGTGCCCCTCTAACTCGACCAATGCTGGCGCTCGAACGGTGGTAGCGCTCGGATTTTCATTGAGCGCCAGCATTGGTCGATTTAGAGGGGCATGCGAGATTCCCGAATGCTATGCGAGGGCTCTAACGGAAATGTCTATTGGTTTCGGTATGGATGCAATTGCGAGTGGTTCGGCAAAGGTAGTCGTTCCGATGCGTCCATGTCGTGGCCAAATCGATAATTCGATTTGAGCCCTCGTATAGCATTTGGGTCTCTCGATGTGATTCCGCATTCCAGTCCCTTTGGGCACTGCTTGAGCCGCATCCCAGGGGGTTCCCTTCCCAATAATCTGCCTCGCAACCCGATTGCTATGCGGTGAGGCTCCTCGGCCGCCTCGGAACTATCTGTGTATCAGACGCATCGCGGGATAAGGGGTTGGCAACGGTAGTCGCCCCAAGCGCGTCCGATGCTTGGACCATTCCGAGGCGGCCCTGAAGCCTCTTCCGTCTAGCCGTTGGGTCCTTCTCGCCGCATCCCTCGCCTCGCACCCCGATTGCTATGCGGTGAGGCTCCTCGGCCGCCTCGGAACTATCTGTGTATCGGACGCGTCGCGGGATAAGGGGTTGTCACTGGTAGTCGCCCCAAGCGCGTCCGATGCTTGGACCATTCCGAGGCGGCCCTGAAGCCTCTTCCGTCTAGCCGTTGGGTCCTTCTCGCCGCATCCCTCGCCTCGCACCCCGATTGCTATGCGGTGAGGCTCCTCGGCCGCCTCGGAACTATCTGTGTATCGGACGCGTCGCGGGATAAGGGGTTGTCATTGGTAGTCGCCCCAAGCGCGTCCGATGCTTGGACCATTCCGAGGCGGCCCTGAAGCCTCTTCCGTCTAGCCGTTGGGTCCTTCTCGCCGCATCCCTCGCCTCGCACCCCGATTGCTATGCGGTGAGGCTCCTCGGCCGCCTCGGAACTATCTGTGTATCGGACGCGTCGCGGGATAAGGGGTTGTCACTGGTAGTCGCCCCAAGCGCGTCCGATGCTTGGACCATTCCGAGGCGGCCCTGAAGCCTCTTCCGTCTAGCCGTTGGGTCCTTCTCGCCGCATCCCTCGCCTCGCACCCCGATTGCTATGCGGTGAGGCTCCTCGGCCGCCTCGGAACTATCTGTGTATCGGACGCGTCGCGGGATAAGGGGTTGTCACTGGTAGTCGCCCCAAGCGCGTTCGATGCTTGGACCATTCCGAGGCGGCCCTGAAGCCTCTTCCGTCTAGCCGTTGGGTCCTTCTCGCCGCATCCCTCGCCTCGCACCCCGATTGCTATGCGGTGAGGCTCCTCGGCCGCCTTGGAACTATCTGTGTATCGGACGCGTCGCGGGATAAGGGGTTGTCACTGGTAGTCGCCCCAAGCGCGTCCGATGCTTGGACCATTCCGAGGCGGACCCGAAGCCTCTTCCGTCTAGCCGTTGGGTCCTTCTCGCCGCATCCTTCGCCTCGCACCCCGATTGCTATGCGGTGAGGCTCCTCGGCCGCCTCGGAACTATCTGTGTATCGGACGCGTCGCGGGATAAGGGGTTGTCACTGGTAGTCGCCCCAAGCGCGTCCGATGCTTGGACCATTCCGAGGCGGACCCGAAGCCTCTTCCGTCTAGCCGTTGGGTCCTTCTCGCCGCATCCCTCGCCTCGCACCCCGATTGCTATGCGGTGAGGCTCCTCGGCCGCCTTGGAACTATCTGTGTATCGGACGCGTCGCGGGATAAGGGGTTGTCACTGGTAGTCGCCCCAAGCGCGTCCGATGCTTGGACCATTCCGAGGCGGACCCGAAGCCTCTTCCGTCTAGCCGTTGGGTCCTTCTCGCCGCATCCCTCGCCTCGCACCCCGATTGCTATGCGGTGAGGCTCCTCGGCCGCCTTGGAACTATCTGTGTATCGGACGCGTCGCGGGATAAGGGGTTGTCACTGGTAGTCGCCCCAAGCGCGTCCGATGCTTGGACCATTCCGAGGCGGACCCGAAGCCTCTTCCGTCTAGCCGTTGGGTCCTTCTCGCCGCATCCCTCGCCTCGCACCCCGATTGCTATGCGGTGAGGCTCCTCGGCCGCCTTGGAACTATCTGTGTATCGGACGCGTCGCGGGATAAGGGGTTGTCACTGGTAGTCGCCCCAAGCGCGTCCGATGCTTGGACCATTCCGAGGCGGCCCCGAAGCCTCTTCCGTGTAGCCGTTGGGTCCTTCTCGCCGCATCCCTCGCCTCGCACCCCGATTGCTATGCGGTGAGGCTCCTCGGCCGCCTTGGAACTGTCTGTGTATCGGACGCGTCGCGGGATAAGGGGTTGTCACTGGTAGTCGCCCCAAGCGCGTCCGATGCTTGGACCATTCCGAGGCGGCCCCGAAGCCTCTTCCGTGTAGCCGTTGGGTCCTTCTCGCCGCATCCCTCGCCTCGCACCCCGATTGCTATGCGGTGAGGCTCCTCGGCCGCCTTGGAACTATCTGTGTATCGGACGCGTCGCGGGATAAGGGGTTGTCACTGGTAGTCGCCCCAAGCGCGTCCGATGCTTGGACCATTCCGAGGCGGACCTGAAGCCTCTTCCCTCTAGCCGTTGGGGCTTTCTCGCCGCATCCCTCGCCTCGCACCCTGATTGCTATGCTGTGAGGCTCCTCGGCCGCCTTGGAACTATCTGTGTATCGGACGCATCGCGGGATAAGGGGTTGGCAGTGGTAGTCGCCCCAAGCGCATCCGATGCTTGGACCATTCCGAGGCGGCCCTGCAGCCTCTTCCGTCTAGCCGTTGGGGCCATCTCGCCGCATCCCCCACCTCGCACCACGATTGCTATGCGGTGAGGCTCCTTGGCCGCCTCGGAACTATCTGTGTATCGGACGCATCGCGGGATAAGGGGTTGTCACTGGTAGTCGCCCCAAGCGCGTCCGATGCTTGGACTATTCCGAGGCGGCCCTGCAGCCTCTTCCGTCTAGCCGTTGGGGCCATCTCGCTGCATCCCCCACCTCCTCGGCCGCCTCGGAACTATCTGTGTATCGGACGCATCGCGGGATAAGGGGTTGGCAGTGGTAGTCGCCCCAAGCGCGTCCGATGCTTGGACTATTCCGAGGCAGCCCTGCAGCCTCTTCCGTCTAGCCTTTGGGGCCATCTCGCCGCATCCCTCGCCTCGCACCCCGATTGCTATGCGGTGAGGCTCCTCGGCCGCCTGGGAACTATCTTCGTATCGGACGCATCGCGGGATAAGGGGTTGTCACTGGTAGTCGCCCCAAGCGCGTCCGATGCTTGGACTATTCCGAGGCGGCCCTGTGGCCTCTTCCGTCTAGCCGTTGGGGCCATCTCGCCGCATCCCCCACCTCGCACCCCGATTGCTATGCGGTGAGGCTCTTCGGCCGCCTTGGAACTATCTTCGTATCGGACGCATCGCGGGATAAGGGGTTGTCACTGGTAGTGGCCCCAAGCGCGTCCGATGCTTGGACTATTCCGAGGCGGCCCTGCAGCCTCTTCCGTCTAGCCGTTGGGGCCATCTCGCCGCATCCCCCACCTCGCACCCCGATTGCTATGCGGTGAGGCTCCTCGGCCGCCTTGGAACTATCTTCGTATCGGACGCATCGCGGGATAAGGGGTTGTCACTGGTAGTCGCCCCAAGCGCGTCCGATGCTTGGACTATTCCGACGCGGCCCTGTGGCCTCTTCCGTCTAGCCGTTGGGGCCATCTCGCCGCATCCCCCACCTCGCACCCCGATTGCTATGCGGTGAGGCTCCTCGGCCGCCTTGGAACCATCTTCGTATCGGACGCATCGCGGGATAGGGGGCTGTCACTGGTAGTCGCCCCAAGCGTGTCCGATGCTTGGACCATTCCTAGGCGGCCCTGAAGCCTCTTCCGTCTAGCCGTTGGGGCCTTCCCGCCCCATCCCTCGCCTCGCACCCCCGATTGCTATGCGGTGAGGCTCCTCGGCCGCCTTGGAACCATCTGTGTATCGGACGCATCGCGGGATAAGGGGTTGGCACTGGCAGTCGCCCCAAGCGCGTCCGATGCTTGGACCATTCCGAGGTGGCCCTGAAGCCTCTTCCGTCTAGCCGTTGGGGCCTTCCCGCCCCATCCCTCGCCTCGCACCCCGATTGATATGCGGTGAGGCTCCTCGGCCGCCTTGGAACTATCTGTGTATCGGACGCATCGCGGGATAAGGGGTTGGCACTGGTAGTCGTCCCAATCGCATCCGATGCTTGGACCATTCCGAGGCGGCCCTGCAGCCTCTTCCGTTTAGCCGTCGGGGCCTTCCCGCCGCATCCCTCGCCTCGCATCCCGATTCCTATGCGGTGAGTCTTCTCGGCCGCCGCGGAACTATACCTGTTATTGCTACTGCATCCTTCGGCTGGTAACCTCCTCTGCCGCCTTGGAACGTTCTCTTTGTCGGACGCGTCGCGGGATAAGGGGTTGGCACTGGTAGTCGCCCCAAGCGCGCCCGATGCATAGACCGCTCCGAGTCGACCTTGCTTTCAGCCTCTCACATGCATAGACCTCTCTGAGTCGACCCTGCAGCCTCTCACGTTTAGCCTTTGGAATCTCGCCTCACAACATGATTGCTATCCTTGATGCATCCCTTGCCTCGAGCCCTGATTGCTTTCTTGGCTGCATCCCTCCTCTCCTCACAGCCCGGTTGTCATCACTGCTTCATCCGTCGCTTCATGCATTCTGGCTGCTGGGCCCTTCCCACCGCACACCTCGATTGCTATCTCTTCTGCATCACACACCCCGATTGCTATCTCTGCTACATCCCTCGGCTCTCACTTCTGCATCCTTCGCCTCACACCTCGATTGCTATCAATGCTGCATCCGTAACCTCACACCCCGATTGCTATGCGGGGAGGCTCCTTGGCCGCCTTGGAAATTTCTGTGTGTCGGACGCACCGCGGGATAAGGGGTTGGCACTGGTAGTCGCCCCAAGTGCGCCCGATTCTTAGACCGCTTCGAGGTGACCTCGTAGCCTCTTTCGTCCAGGCTTCCTGCCTTCAACGCCCTTTTTACACCTCGATTGCTATGCGCGGGCTCGTTGGCGTCTATCACCTCTCTGCGAAGAGTGGCACGATGATTGTTGGGGTAAATCGTAGCAGTCCGATCTCTGGCCTTGGGCCATTGTGAGGGCTGATCGATTTCCTGTGCGCATCTCGTGTTCGCCCAGTAACAGACTCGACGACTTGTAATCGGTCTTGTTCCCGATTGTTCCTGGAGGTAGTCTTCGGAACTCTTGGATTTGACCTGTCACTCGAACTGTCCTCTTCCGAGGATGCTTGTGTGTGTGTGCTTGTGCCATTTCCTTGGCGGTATTAACGAGATATTAAAGAGCGGAGTGAGCGCCTCGCCCAGCTATGTTTGGGGCTCTCACTCCCTTACCCGGTGTGCGACCGCTTTGCACGTAGGTTGCGGAGCATCGCGACTCTTTCGATGTTTGGCGGTTGTCTTCCGGTGATGCGTTGGTCCCGAAGTGCACGTTACTAGCATTTCTGCCATTGTTCTCGATCTTTGGCACGTTCCTTCGTTGCAATTGGATATATATCTCCGTTTATACGCGCAGGCTTCTCCCGCCTATTCAGCGCTGTCCCACTCTCAGCACTCTCGTGGTCTCCTTGGCTTCTCTCTCCCGTGAGCGAGCTCTCTTCTCGAGTCTTTTCCATGTCCCATGGAGGTTGCCTTGCGAAATTCGGGCACACAAACGTGACCGGATAAGAGCGGAATTGCCTATGAGGAGAAGCTCACCTTAGGGAGCAGCAATGCCGAGTGTTTCGACAGAGGGTAGAGGGGGCGTTGTTTGGGCGGTTGCACAAAAGAGTGCTACGTTTGCACTGAAGGTTGCTTCTTCGTCTCCGACGAACTCTTCGAGGCAAAAAAGCTTGTTTACGGGGTCGAGGTGGGACTGTTCGTGCGAGTTGCGC
>NW_026728880.1:135000-150000 GCF_030272615.1 Cryptomeria japonica
CACGCGCGTTCCGTTTTTTTCACTATCTTTCAAAACGGAAATTTTAAAATCTCCTTTTTTTTTTGCCTTTTCTGGAAATTAGTGAAGGCAGCGCATCAAAGGTGCGCACCTCGCTGCCCACCTTGGTGTGCTCTGAGGTGCGCACCCGGGAGCGCTACGAAGTGTGCTCCAAGGTGCGGCGTGCACGTTGTCGGAGCCCGGTTTGCCCCGGGTGCGCACCTCGCCTGCACCTTGGCCGGGGTGGGCACCTTGGCTGGGTTTGCCCAGGGTGCGCTCCGAAGCGGGGTTACTGGAGCGCCCCCTCTTTTTTTGTCAGAGCGTTTGGTGGGGTTTCTCGCATTGGCTCTTCCCAGGCCCGGTTGTTGGGTGCGCTCCCACCCTGGCGCGCGCGAAGTTGGAAGTTGGATTAATTGCCCGGGCGCGCACCTTCGCCAGGGTGGGCACCTTGGTGCGCACACCTTGGCTGGGCTGCGCACCAGGGCGGGCTCAAGATGGCACCAGCATTCCCTTTTTCTCACTATCTTTCAAAACGGAAATTTTAAAATCTCGTTTTTTTTTTGCCTTTTATGGAAATTAGTGAAGGCATCGCATCAAAGGTGCGCACCTCGCTGCCCACCTTGGTGTGCTCCGAGGTGCCCACCACGGTGCGCAACGCCGGTGCGAACCCGGGAGCGCCCCGATGTGTGCTCCAAGGTGCGGCGTGCACGAAGTCGGACCCCGGTTTGCCCCGGGTGCGCACCTCGCGTGCACCTTGGTGCGCACACCTTGGCTGGGTTGCGCGGCCTGGTGGGCACCATGGTGCGCACCAAGGAGCGCTCCGAAGTGTGCTCCAAGGTGCGGCGTGCACGAAGTCGGAGCCCGGTTTGCCCCGGGTACGCACCTCGCGTGCACCTTCGCCGGGGTGGGCACCTCGGCTGGGTTGCGCGCCCTGGTGCGCACCAAGGAGCGCTCCGAAGTGTGCTCCAAGGTGCGGCGTGCACGAAGTCGGAGCCCGGTTTGCCCCGGGTGCGCACCTTCGCCGCGGTGCGCACCATGGCGTGCACGAAGTCGGAGCCCGGTTTGCCCCGGGTGCGCACCTCGCGTGCACCTTCGGCGGGGTTGCGCGCCCTGGTGGGCACCATGGTGCGCACCAAGGAGCGCTCCGAAGTGTGCTCCAAGGTGCGGCGTGCACGAAGTCGGAGCCCGGTTTGCCCCGGGTGCGCACCTCGCGTGCACCTTCGGCGGGGTTGCGCGCCCTGGTGGGCACCATGGTGCGCACCAAGGAGCGCTCCGAAGTGTGCTCCAAGGTGCGGCGTGCACGAAGTCGGAGCCCGGTTTGCCCCGGGTGCGCACCTCGCGTGCACCTTCGCCGCGGTGGGCACCATGGCGTGCACGAAGTCGGAGCCCGGTTTGCCCCGGGTGCGCACCTCGCGTGCACCTTCGCCGGGGTGGGCACCTCGGCTGGGTTGCGCGCCCTGGTGCGCACCAAGGAGCGCTCCGAAGTGTGCTCCAAGGTGCGGCGTGCACGAAGTCGGAGCCCGGTTTGCCCCGGGTGCGCACCTCGCGTGCACCTTCGCCAGGGTGGGCACCTCGGTGCGCACACCTTCTCAATGTTTTCTTGCCTTTTCTGGAAATTGGTGAAGGCAGCGCATCAAAGGTGCGCACCTCGGTGTGCTCCGAGGTGCGAACCCGAGAGCGCTCCGAGGTGCCCACGAAGTCGAAAGTCGGGTTAATTGCATTGTTTTCCCCGGGTGCGCTCCGAGGTGCGCAACATCGGCGCGCACCAAGGAGGGCTCCGAAGTGTGCTCCAAGGTGCGCACGATGGCGTGCACCTCTGGTGCGCACGATTCGGAGCTCGGTTTGACCGGGGTGCGCACACCTTGGCTGGGTTGCGCACCTTTTGTGCGCTCCAAGGTGCGCACGAAGTCGGAGCTCGGTTTGCCCCGGGTGCGCACCTTCGCCAGGGTGCGCACCTTGATGCGCACGCCTTGGCTGGGCTGCGCACCTTGGTGGGCGCCATGGTGCGCACCTTTCGTGCGCTCCAAGGTGCGCACGAAGTCGGAGCTCGGTTTGCCCCGGGTGCGCACCTTGGTGGGCGCCATGGTGCACTCCGAGGTGCCCAAGATTGGTGCGCACCAAGGAGCGCTCCGAAGTGCGCTCCAAGGTGCGCGCGAAGTCGAAAGTTGGGTTAATTGTCCGGTTTGCCTCGGGTGCGCACCTTGCGTGCACCTTCGCCAGGGTGGGCGCCTTGGTGCGCACACCTTGGCTGGGCTGCGCACACCTTGGCACCCGCGTTTCCTTCATTTTAAATTTTTTTTTTTTACAATCTCTCAAGTGGGAAATTCTATAATCTCAACTTTTTTTGCCTTTTCAGGAAACTTTTGAATGGAGCGCATCATTGGTGCGCTCCGAAGTGTGCTCCAAAGCTCTCTCCAGCTGCGTGCACCTGCCCCGGCCGCGCACCCGGCCCCGCCCAGCTTCGCTCACCTGTCCCGGGCGTCTGGTGCGGAACCTTAGAGTAAGAAACATCACCGTGCACCTTGGCCAACGTGCGCGACTCGACCGAGCGCGCACTGGCCGAGGTGCACACCGATTTCACCTGGGTGCGCGCGCAGCACCTCGGGCGCACCGGGGTGCGCGCACAACGCCCGGGTTGCACCGTGGCCTGTGTGCTCGGGGCGCCTCGGGTGCGTGCTCGGTGTCGCCCCCGCGCGCGCGGTAGTGCGGGCAGCGCACCCCGGCCCGGCCCGGCCCCGACGAGAACGCAAACGGGCAAAAGGTTTATTCAAATAGCATTGCGACGCCCGGCGAAAAACTAAAAAAGGGTGCAACACCGGGACTTCCCGGGAGGTCACCCATCCCAGTACTACTCCGGCCCAAGCGCGCTTAACTGCGGAGTTCTGATGGGATCCGGTGCACTAACGCTGGTATGATCGCACCCGTTATGAGCTTGTCGCAGTGTGTACTTAGCAAACCGCGACCCACGTGCGAATCCACCCCGGCCACCCACCCCCGTCGAGGTGCACACCCTCCCTCGCGAAGTGCGCCCCGTTCGCCAAGTGTGAGCCCTGCCCGGGTGCGCGCACCTTGCTAGGGCGTCGGGTGTGCACCCGGCCCGGCCTACGTGCGTGCACCTGGAGGGGGCGTCGTGTGCGTGCAGTGTCCCGTCTGCAACGCGGTGCCCACACACCACCTCGGGCGCAACGACCTGCGCTCACATGTGGGCCGAGTGCACCTTGGTGCATGTTCGGGGCGCCTCGGGTGCACGCTCGATCTTGCCCCGGTGCACCAAGGCGCTCGGTTTGCCCCGGGTGCGCACTTGGTGCAAGGTGGGCACCCAAAATAGGGATCAAGCACCAAAACACAAGTTTCGGGATGCAAAATGGGACCCAAGGACCACAAATGCGTTCCAAGACCCATGATGGGTCCACGAGAACAAAAATGTGTTCCGAGACTTAATAAACAAATATTGGGTTTTAGGAGAAGAAACATGCTCTGATGCCCAAAACGAGAATCGACCCCGAAAAGGCCACAGGCCAAAAGTGGGATGCGAGACAAAAAAAAATGGGACCCGAGGACCAAAATTGGGTTCCCAGGTCGAAGACAGGGCAACCGGACAAGAAACGACCTCTAAGGCTCGAAATGAGTCCCGACGACTAAAACTTGACAAGAAGCACCCATCAGGCACCCAACTCGACACCCATGGGATGCCGACCCACCCGGGCTTCCACCTAGCACACCTTGGCACCCACCCACCCTCGCACCCAACCTCGCACCCAACTTAGCACCTTTGAACCCACATTGGCACTCACCCTGACCCTGGCACCTTGGAACCCACATTGGCACTCACCTTGACCCTGGCACCCACCTTTGCACTCACCTTGGGACCCACCCTGGCTCCCACCTCGGCACCCACCCAGACACCCACCTTGGTTCCTTGGCACCCACCTTGGATCCTTGGCACCCACCCCGACACCCACCTTGGCACGCAACTTGGCTACTTGCCACCCACCTTGGCTCCTTGACGCCCACCCCGACAACCACCCCGTGACCTACCCTGGCTAGGGTTGGTGCACACCCACCCTGGTGCCCACCTTGGCACCCACCCTATGACCCACCTTGGCACGCACCTTAGTACCCACCCCGTTACCCACCCTAGGACCCACCCCGTGACCCACCTTGGCCAGGGTGGGTGCACCCACCCTGGTGCCCACCTTGGCACCCACCCATCCTAGCACCCAGCCTGTGACCGGGCTTGGAACCCAACCTTGCACCCGCACCCGTCTTGGCCAGTGTGGGTGCGCACCCATCCTGGCACCCACGTTGTGACACACCCTTTAACCCACGCACCCTAGCACCCACGTTGGCACCCACCTTGGAACCCAACCTAGCAACTTGGCACCCACCCCGTGACCCACCTTGGCATCCACCATAGCAGTCGCCGACTTGGCACCCACCTCGGCACCCACCTTGACACTTGTGGACCCACCTTGCCACTCACCCTAGCATCGACCCATCCTAGCACCCACCCTGGCACCTTTGCACCCTAGCACTCACCCATCCTAGCACCTAACCTGTGACCCACCTTGACACTCACCCTCGCACCCACCTTGGAACCCAACCTAGCACCCACCCACCCTGACACCAACCCTAGCACCTACCCACCCTTGCACCCACCCTGTGACCCATCTTGGCACCCACCCATCCTACCACTCAACCTATCACCCACCTTCTCACCCACCTTGGCATCCACCTTAGCACCCACCCACACTGGCACCTTGGCACCCACCTCGGGCAAGGTGGGTGCACACCCACCCTGGCACCCAATTTAGAACCCACCGAGCATGTTACCCACCTTGGCACCCACATTGCAGCCCACCCTAGTACCCACCCTATGACCCACATTGGCATCCACACCCTAGCACCCAGGCACCTCGACACCCGCCTTGACACCCACCCTAGCACTGAACCTGTGACCCACCTTGGAACTCACCCTAGAACCCACCCACCCTGTGAACCACCTTGGCATCCACCTTAGCACCCACCCACCTTGGCACCCACTCTAGCACTCACCCATCCTAACACCCAACTTGTTACCCACCTTGGCACCCGCCCTCGCGTCCACCTTGAAACCCACCCTAGCACCCACCCACGCAGGAGCCCACCTTGGCACCCAACCTAACACCCACGCATCCTGGCACCCAACTTGTGACCCACCTTGGAACCCACCCTAGTACCCACCTTTGAACCCACTATATCACCAACCCACCTTGGCACCCACCCTATGACCCTCTTTGGAATCCACCCTAGCACGCACCCACCCTGGCACCCACCATGGAGCGCACCCTAGCACCCACCCACCTCGGCACGCACCTCAACACCCACCTTGGTGTGCGCACTGCGCCAACCTCTCAAAGACCCTATGTGGTGCGCTCCAAAGTGTACACCTTTGGTGCGCTCCAAGGTGCGCACCTTTGGTGCACACCGAGGTGCACACCAAAGTGTGCACCGAGGTGAGCACCAAAGTGCACTCCAGGGTGCACACCAAGGCGTGCACCTTTGGTGCGGTCAATGCAAACGAATTCGGAAGTTGGGGTCGATGTCCTAATCGCTGCTGCAGACTACACGTATGAGAATCGGACAAATAGCTTTATATAGGGGAGGTGTTGCGTTTGATGGGTCGACTCCCCTGGTTGTGTGCACTGCACCAACTTCAAAGACCCTGTCTTGTTTAAGAAGTCAAAAGTTGGGGTGGATGTCCTAATCATTGCTGCAGTCTACGCATGTATGAGAATCAGACAAATAGCTTATATAGGGGAGGTGTTGCATTCGGTGGGTTGACTCCCCTGGTTGTGCGCACTGCGCCAACCTCAAAGACCCCGCATAGCAGAAGAAGTCGGAAGTCGGATTTTGGTGAGCACCAAGGCGTGCACCTTTGGTGCGGTCAACGCAGACGAATTCAGAAGTTGGGGTGGATGTCCTAATCGTTGTTGCAGGCTACACATGTATGAGAATCAGACAAATAGCTTATATAGGGGAGGTGTTGGGTTTGATGGGTCAACTCCCTTGGTTGTGCGCATTACGCCAACCTCAAAGACCTTGTTTTCGTTAAGAAGTCAAAAGTTGGGGTCAATGTCCTAATGGCTCCTGCAGGCTACACATGTATGAGAATCGGACAAATAGCTTATATAGGGGAGGTGTTGGGTTTGATGGGTCGACTCCCCTGGTTGTGCGCATTACGTCAACCTCAAAGACCTTGTTTTCGTTAAGAAGTCAAAAGTTGGGGTCGATGTCCTAATTGCTCCTGTAGACTACACATGTATGAGAATCAGACAAATAGCTTATATAGGGGAGGTGTTGGGTTTGATGGGTTGACTCCCCTAGTTGTTCGCATTACACCAACCTCAAAGACCTTGTTTTCGTTTAGAAGCCGAAAGTTGGGGTCGATGTCCTAATTGCTCCTGCAGGCTACGCATGTATGAGAATCAGACAAATAGCTTATATAGGGGAGGTGTTGGGTTTGATGGGTCGACTCCCCTGGTTGTGCGCATTGCGCCAACCTCAAAGACCCTGCATTGCGGATGAAGTCGAAAGTCAGAGTTTGGTGTGCTACAAGGTGTGGTCGAAGGTGCTCACCTAGGTGTGCACCTTTGGAGCACAGGAAAAGTGCCCTCCAAAAGTGCGCACCTTTGGAGTGCACAAAAGTGCCCTCCAAAAGTGCGCACCTTTGGAGCGCAGAAAAGTGCCCTCCAAAAAGTGCCCTCCAAAAGTGCGCACCTTTGGAGCGCAGAAAAGTGCCCTCCAAAAAGTGCCCTCCAAAAGTGCGCACCTTTGGAGCGCAGAAAAGTGCCCTCCAAAAAGTGCCCTCCAAAAGTGCGCACCTTTGGAGCGCAGAAAAGTGCCCTCCAAAAAGTGCCCTCCAAAAGTGCGCACCTTTGGAGCGCAGAAAAGTGCCCTCCAAAAAGTGCCCTCCAAAAGTGCGCACCTTTGGAGCGCAGAAAAGTGCCCTCCAAAAAGTGCCCTCCAAAAGTGCGCACCTTTGGAGCGCAGAAAAGTGCCCTCCAAAAAGTGCCCTCCAAAAGTGCGCACCTTTGGAGCGCAGAAAAGTGCCCTCCAAAAAGTGCCCTCCAAAAGTGCGCACCTTTGGAGCGCAGAAAAGTGCCCTCCAAAAAGTGCCCTCCAAAAGTGCGCACCTTTGGAGCGCAGAAAAGTGCCCTCCAAAAGTGCGCACTTTTGGTGCGCACCAAGGCGCTGGTTCGGTCGTTGCAGGCGAGTTCGGAAGTTGGGGTCGATGTCCTGAGCGGAGGTGCAAACTACACAGGTGTCGGAATCGGACAAATAGCTTATATAGGGGAGGTGTATGCTTCGATGGGTCGACTCCCCAGGTTGAGCGCACCGCGCCAACCTCAAAGACCCTACGGTATGGATGAAGTCGGAAGTTGGGTCCGATGACCGATTCGATTAGTAGGTATGCTCATGAGGTCGGAATTTGGGTCCGATGACCTGCCATGTGCAGGAAGGCGAATGTTGACACTGTGCGTTGCAAGGTGCACACCAAGGCGCTGGTGCGGTCTTTTTAGTCGAGTTCGGAAGTTGGGGTCGATGTCCTGATCGGAGGTGCAAGCTACACAGGTGTGGGAATCGGACAAATAGCTTATATAGGGGAGGTGTATGCTTCGTTGGGTCGACTCCCCGGGTTGAGCGCACCGCGCCAACCTCAAAGACCCTACGGTATGGATGAAGTCGGAAGTTGGGTCCGATGACCGATTCGATATGTAGGCATACTCGCGAGGTCGGAATTTGGGTCCGATGACCTGCCACGTGCAGGAAGGCGAATGTTGGCACTGTGCGTTGCAAGGTGCGCACCAAGGCGCTGGTTCGGTCGTTGGAGGCGAGTTCGGAAGTTGGGGTCGATGTCTTGATCGGAGGTGCAAACTACACAGGTGTGGGAATCGGACAAATAGCTTATATAGGGGAGGTGTATGCTTCGTTGGGTCGACTCCCCGGGTTGAGCGCACCGCGCCAACCTCAAAGACCCTACGGTATGGATGAAGTCGGAAGTTGGGTCCGATGACCGATTCGATATGTAGGCATACTCGCGAGGTCGGAATTTGGGTCCGATGACCTGCCATGTGCAGGAAGGCGAATGTTGGGACTGTGCGTCGCAAGGTGCGCACCAAGGCGCTGGTGCCGTCGTTGCAGTCGAGTTCGGAAGTTGGGGTCGATGTCCTGGTCAGAGGTGCAAACTACACAGGTGTGGGAATCGGACAAATAGCTTATATAGGGGAGGTGTATGCTTCGATGGGTCGACTCCCTGGGTTGAGCGCACCGCGCCAACCTCAAAGACCCTACAGTATGGATGAAGTCGGAAGTTGGGTCCGATGACCGATTCGATACGTAGGCATATTGGCGAGGTCTGAATTTGTGTCCGATGACCTGCCATGCGCAGGAAGGCGGAATTTGGGTCCGATGACCGAGTTGATGGCGTGCCATGCGCAGAAAGGCGGAATTTGGGTCCGATGACCGAGTTGATGTTGATGGCCCGCCATGCACAGGAAGGCGGAATTTGGGTCCGATGACCGATTTGAAGGCGTGCCATACGCAAAAAGGCGGAGTTTGGGTCCGATGACCGAGTTGATATTGATGGCCCGCCATGCGCAGGAAGGCGGAATTTGGGTCCGATGACCTGACATACGCATGGAGTCCGACTCGGGGGCCGATGTTCGATTCGATGACTTGCATTGTGGGTAAAGTCGGAAGTTGTGGTCTTTGACCCGATTCGATGACCAGACTTCGGCTGCTTGAGAATCGGACAAATAACTTATATAGGGGAGGTAGTGTTCTCGAGCATCCTCCCCCCGTGCCCGTTTATGTCGATTGATGCTGGTGCTCGACTGGTTGGAGCGCTCGGATGCAAAAATCTTGCACCAGGATTTATCGATTGTGATGGACACGGCAAGTCTCCTGATTGCTATGCAGGAGCTCATCGTGAATCTCTATGCGGCCTTGGTATGGACTCGACCTGCGGAATGGTTCGGCAATGGTAGTCGCTCCAACACGTCCTTGCAATGGCCACAGAGGTGATTCGACTAGAGCTCCAGTCTAGCTTTTGGGTTGCTTGGCGGACTGGTATAGCCGCGATCGAGTTCCGGCCATGAACGTTTTAGATAGCTCTTGGGCTTTCTGGGACGGAAGTCGGAAGTTTGGGCTGTTGTCCGATTTGATGACCATTCTTCGGATGTGTGAGAATCGGACAAATAACTTATATAGGGGACTGTGTTGTCTCACGCAGCCCCCTCCGTGCCCCTCTATCTCGACCGATGTTGGTGCTTGAAAGGGTTGGGATCGCTCGGATTTATAAACGTGCACCACCATTTGTCGAGTGTGAGGGACGCGGCAGGTCTCCTAAATGCTATGCGGGCGCTCTCTGAGAATCTCTATCCGGCCTCGACACAGACTAGTCTTGCTGAATGGTTTGGCACTGGTAGTCGATCCAACACGTCGTTGTTGTGGCCGCCTAGGCGATTCGATTCGAGCCCCCGTCTAGCTTTTGGGTTGCTTGGCGGATTTTGCCCTATCCGCAAGTGAGCTCGGTCCCTAAACGTTCGAGAAACCCGATTGCTATGCGCCGACTCTCTTTCTTGCGAGCCTCCATCTAGCTTTTGGGTCTCTACGGAACGGAAGTCGGAATCTGGGACCGTTGTTTGATTCGACGAGGCAGACTACGGTTGTGCGAGAATCGGACAAATAACTTATATAGGGGAGGTGTTGACTGGAGCATTCTCCCCCGTGCCCCTCTAACTCGACCAATGCTGGCGCTCGAACGGTGGTAGCGCTCGGATTTTCATTGAGCGCCAGCATTGGTCGATTTAGAGGGGCATGCGAGATTCCCGAATGCTATGCGAGGGCTCTAACGGAAATGTCTATTGGTTTCGGTATGGATGCAATTGCGAGTGGTTCGGCAAAGGTAGTCGTTCCGATGCGTCCATGTCGTGGCCAAATCGATAATTCGATTTGAGCCCTCGTATAGCATTTGGGTCTCTCGATGTGATTCCGCATTCCAGTCCCTTTGGGCACTGCTTGAGCCGCATCCCAGGGGGTTCCCTTCCCAATAATCTGCCTCGCAACCCGATTGCTATGCGGTGAGGCTCCTCGGCCGCCTCGGAACTATCTGTGTATCAGACGCATCGCGGGATAAGGGGTTGGCAACGGTAGTCGCCCCAAGCGCGTCCGATGCTTGGACCATTCCGAGGCGGCCCTGAAGCCTCTTCCGTCTAGCCGTTGGGTCCTTCTCGCCGCATCCCTCGCCTCGCACCCCGATTGCTATGCGGTGAGGCTCCTCGGCCGCCTCGGAACTATCTGTGTATCGGACGCGTCGCGGGATAAGGGGTTGTCACTGGTAGTCGCCCCAAGCGCGTCCGATGCTTGGACCATTCCGAGGCGGCCCTGAAGCCTCTTCCGTCTAGCCGTTGGGTCCTTCTCGCCGCATCCCTCGCCTCGCACCCCGATTGCTATGCGGTGAGGCTCCTCGGCCGCCTCGGAACTATCTGTGTATCGGACGCGTCGCGGGATAAGGGGTTGTCATTGGTAGTCGCCCCAAGCGCGTCCGATGCTTGGACCATTCCGAGGCGGCCCTGAAGCCTCTTCCGTCTAGCCGTTGGGTCCTTCTCGCCGCATCCCTCGCCTCGCACCCCGATTGCTATGCGGTGAGGCTCCTCGGCCGCCTCGGAACTATCTGTGTATCGGACGCGTCGCGGGATAAGGGGTTGTCACTGGTAGTCGCCCCAAGCGCGTCCGATGCTTGGACCATTCCGAGGCGGCCCTGAAGCCTCTTCCGTCTAGCCGTTGGGTCCTTCTCGCCGCATCCCTCGCCTCGCACCCCGATTGCTATGCGGTGAGGCTCCTCGGCCGCCTCGGAACTATCTGTGTATCGGACGCGTCGCGGGATAAGGGGTTGTCACTGGTAGTCGCCCCAAGCGCGTTCGATGCTTGGACCATTCCGAGGCGGCCCTGAAGCCTCTTCCGTCTAGCCGTTGGGTCCTTCTCGCCGCATCCCTCGCCTCGCACCCCGATTGCTATGCGGTGAGGCTCCTCGGCCGCCTTGGAACTATCTGTGTATCGGACGCGTCGCGGGATAAGGGGTTGTCACTGGTAGTCGCCCCAAGCGCGTCCGATGCTTGGACCATTCCGAGGCGGACCCGAAGCCTCTTCCGTCTAGCCGTTGGGTCCTTCTCGCCGCATCCTTCGCCTCGCACCCCGATTGCTATGCGGTGAGGCTCCTCGGCCGCCTCGGAACTATCTGTGTATCGGACGCGTCGCGGGATAAGGGGTTGTCACTGGTAGTCGCCCCAAGCGCGTCCGATGCTTGGACCATTCCGAGGCGGACCCGAAGCCTCTTCCGTCTAGCCGTTGGGTCCTTCTCGCCGCATCCCTCGCCTCGCACCCCGATTGCTATGCGGTGAGGCTCCTCGGCCGCCTTGGAACTATCTGTGTATCGGACGCGTCGCGGGATAAGGGGTTGTCACTGGTAGTCGCCCCAAGCGCGTCCGATGCTTGGACCATTCCGAGGCGGACCCGAAGCCTCTTCCGTCTAGCCGTTGGGTCCTTCTCGCCGCATCCCTCGCCTCGCACCCCGATTGCTATGCGGTGAGGCTCCTCGGCCGCCTTGGAACTATCTGTGTATCGGACGCGTCGCGGGATAAGGGGTTGTCACTGGTAGTCGCCCCAAGCGCGTCCGATGCTTGGACCATTCCGAGGCGGACCCGAAGCCTCTTCCGTCTAGCCGTTGGGTCCTTCTCGCCGCATCCCTCGCCTCGCACCCCGATTGCTATGCGGTGAGGCTCCTCGGCCGCCTTGGAACTATCTGTGTATCGGACGCGTCGCGGGATAAGGGGTTGTCACTGGTAGTCGCCCCAAGCGCGTCCGATGCTTGGACCATTCCGAGGCGGCCCCGAAGCCTCTTCCGTCTAGCCGTTGGGTCCTTCTCGCCGCATCCCTCGCCTCGCACCCCGATTGCTATGCGGTGAGGCTCCTCGGCCGCCTTGGAACTATCTGTGTATCGGACGCGTCGCGGGATAAGGGGTTGTCACTGGTAGTCGCCCCAAGCGCGTCCGATGCTTGGACCATTCCGAGGCGGCCCCGAAGCCTCTTCCGTGTAGCCGTTGGGTCCTTCTCGCCGCATCCCTCGCCTCGCACCCCGATTGCTATGCGGTGAGGCTCCTCGGCCGCCTTGGAACTATCTGTGTATCGGACGCGTCGCGGGATAAGGGGTTGTCACTGGTAGTCGCCCCAAGCGCGTCCGATGCTTGGACCATTCCGAGGCGGACCTGAAGCCTCTTCCCTCTAGCCGTTGGGGCTTTCTCGCCGCATCCCTCGCCTCGCACCCTGATTGCTATGCTGTGAGGCTCCTCGGCCGCCTTGGAACTATCTGTGTATCGGACGCATCGCGGGATAAGGGGTTGGCAGTGGTAGTCGCCCCAAGCGCATCCGATGCTTGGACCATTCCGAGGCGGCCCTGCAGCCTCTTCCGTCTAGCCGTTGGGGCCATCTCGCCGCATCCCCCACCTCGCACCACGATTGCTATGCGGTGAGGCTCCTTGGCCGCCTCGGAACTATCTGTGTATCGGACGCATCGCGGGATAAGGGGTTGTCACTGGTAGTCGCCCCAAGCGCGTCCGATGCTTGGACTATTCCGAGGCGGCCCTGCAGCCTCTTCCGTCTAGCCGTTGGGGCCATCTCGCTGCATCCCCCACCTCCTCGGCCGCCTCGGAACTATCTGTGTATCGGACGCATCGCGGGATAAGGGGTTGGCAGTGGTAGTCGCCCCAAGCGCGTCCGATGCTTGGACTATTCCGAGGCAGCCCTGCAGCCTCTTCCGTCTAGCCTTTGGGGCCATCTCGCCGCATCCCTCGCCTCGCACCCCGATTGCTATGCGGTGAGGCTCCTCGGCCGCCTGGGAACTATCTTCGTATCGGACGCATCGCGGGATAAGGGGTTGTCACTGGTAGTCGCCCCAAGCGCGTCCGATGCTTGGACTATTCCGAGGCGGCCCTGTGGCCTCTTCCGTCTAGCCGTTGGGGCCATCTCGCCGCATCCCCCACCTCGCACCCCGATTGCTATGCGGTGAGGCTCTTCGGCCGCCTTGGAACTATCTTCGTATCGGACGCATCGCGGGATAAGGGGTTGTCACTGGTAGTGGCCCCAAGCGCGTCCGATGCTTGGACTATTCCGAGGCGGCCCTGCAGCCTCTTCCGTCTAGCCGTTGGGGCCATCTCGCCGCATCCCCCACCTCGCACCCCGATTGCTATGCGGTGAGGCTCCTCGGCCGCCTTGGAACTATCTTCGTATCGGACGCATCGCGGGATAAGGGGTTGTCACTGGTAGTCGCCCCAAGCGCGTCCGATGCTTGGACTATTCCGACGCGGCCCTGTGGCCTCTTCCGTCTAGCCGTTGGGGCCATCTCGCCGCATCCCCCACCTCGCACCCCGATTGCTATGCGGTGAGGCTCCTCGGCCGCCTTGGAACCATCTTCGTATCGGACGCATCGCGGGATAGGGGGCTGTCACTGGTAGTCGCCCCAAGCGTGTCCGATGCTTGGACCATTCCTAGGCGGCCCTGAAGCCTCTTCCGTCTAGCCGTTGGGGCCTTCCCGCCCCATCCCTCGCCTCGCACCCCCGATTGCTATGCGGTGAGGCTCCTCGGCCGCCTTGGAACCATCTGTGTATCGGACGCATCGCGGGATAAGGGGTTGGCACTGGCAGTCGCCCCAAGCGCGTCCGATGCTTGGACCATTCCGAGGTGGCCCTGAAGCCTCTTCCGTCTAGCCGTTGGGGCCTTCCCGCCCCATCCCTCGCCTCGCACCCCGATTGATATGCGGTGAGGCTCCTCGGCCGCCTTGGAACTATCTGTGTATCGGACGCATCGCGGGATAAGGGGTTGGCACTGGTAGTCGTCCCAATCGCATCCGATGCTTGGACCATTCCGAGGCGGCCCTGCAGCCTCTTCCGTTTAGCCGTCGGGGCCTTCCCGCCGCATCCCTCGCCTCGCATCCCGATTCCTATGCGGTGAGTCTTCTCGGCCGCCGCGGAACTATACCTGTTATTGCTACTGCATCCTTCGGCTGGTAACCTCCTCTGCCGCCTTGGAACGTTCTCTTTGTCGGACGCGTCGCGGGATAAGGGGTTGGCACTGGTAGTCGCCCCAAGCGCGCCCGATGCATAGACCGCTCCGAGTCGACCTTGCTTTCAGCCTCTCACATGCATAGACCTCTCTGAGTCGACCCTGCAGCCTCTCACGTTTAGCCTTTGGAATCTCGCCTCACAACATGATTGCTATCCTTGATGCATCCCTTGCCTCGAGCCCTGATTGCTTTCTTGGCTGCATCCCTCCTCTCCTCACAGCCCGGTTGTCATCACTGCTTCATCCGTCGCTTCATGCATTCTGGCTGCTGGGCCCTTCCCACCGCACACCTCGATTGCTATCTCTTCTGCATCACACACCCCGATTGCTATCTCTGCTACATCCCTCGGCTCTCACTTCTGCATCCTTCGCCTCACACCTCGATTGCTATCAATGCTGCATCCGTAACCTCACACCCCGATTGCTATGCGGGGAGGCTCCTTGGCCGCCTTGGAAATTTCTGTGTGTCGGACGCACCGCGGGATAAGGGGTTGGCACTGGTAGTCGCCCCAAGTGCGCCCGATTCTTAGACCGCTTCGAGGTGACCTCGTAGCCTCTTTCGTCCAGGCTTCCTGCCTTCAACGCCCTTTTTACACCTCGATTGCTATGCGCGGGCTCGTTGGCGTCTATCACCTCTCTGCGAAGAGTGGCACGATGATTGTTGGGGTAAATCGTAGCAGTCCGATCTCTGGCCTTGGGCCATTGTGAGGGCTGATCGATTTCCTGTGCGCATCTCGTGTTCGCCCAGTAACAGACTCGACGACTTGTAATCGGTCTTGTTCCCGATTGTTCCTGGAGGTAGTCTTCGGAACTCTTGGATTTGACCTGTCACTCGAACTGTCC
>NW_026728880.1:160000-187500 GCF_030272615.1 Cryptomeria japonica
GCAGACCTTGGCTGGGTTGCGCGCCCTGGTGGGCACCATGGTGCGCACCAAGGAGCGCTCCGAAGTGTGCTCCAAGGTGCGGCCTGCACGAAGTCGGAGCCCGGTTTGCCCCGGGTGTGCACCTCGGGTGGGCACCTTGGTGCGCATGCCTTGCCTGGGCTGCGCACCAGGGCGGGCTCAAGATGGCACCCGCGTTCCTTTTTTTTCACTATCTTTCAAAACGGAAATTTTAAAATCTCATTTTTTTTTGCCTTTTTCTGGAAATTAGTGAAGGCAGCGCATCAAAGGTGCGCACCTCGCTGCCCACCACGGTGCGCAACGCCGGTGGGCACCCGGGAGTGCTTCGAAGTGTGCTCCAAGGTGCTGCGTGCACGTTGTCGGAGCCCGGTTTGCCCCGGGTGCGCACCTCGCGTGCACCTTCGTCGGGGTGGGCACCTTGGCTGGGTTTGCCCCGGCTGCGCTCCGAAGCGGGGTTATTGGAGCGCCGCCTCTTTTTTTGTCGGAGCGTTTGGTGGGGTTTCTCGCATTGGCTCTTCCGAGGCCCGGTTGCCACCCTGGCGCGCACGAAGTCGGAAGTAGGGTTAATTGCCCGGGTGCGCACCTTTGCCAGGGTGGGCACCTTACCTGGGCTGCGCACCAGGGCGGGCTCAAGATGGCACGCGCGTTCCGTTTTTTTCACTATCTTTCAAAACGGAAATTTTAAAATCTCCTTTTTTTTTTGCCTTTTCTGGAAATTAGTGAAGGCAGCGCATCAAAGGTGCGCACCTCGCTGCCCACCTTGGTGTGCTCTGAGGTGCGCACCCGGGAGCGCTACGAAGTGTGCTCCAAGGTGCGGCGTGCACGTTGTCGGAGCCCGGTTTGCCCCGGGTGCGCACCTCGCCTGCACCTTGGCCGGGGTGGGCACCTTGGCTGGGTTTGCCCAGGGTGCGCTCCGAAGCGGGGTTACTGGAGCGCCCCCTCTTTTTTTGTCAGAGCGTTTGGTGGGGTTTCTCGCATTGGCTCTTCCCAGGCCCGGTTGTTGGGTGCGCTCCCACCCTGGCGCGCGCGAAGTTGGAAGTTGGGTTAATTGCCCGGGCGCGCACCTTCGCCAGGGTGGGCACCTTGGTGCGCACACCTTGGCTGGGCTGCGCACCAGGGCGGGCTCAAGATGGCACCAGCATTCCCTTTTTCTCACTATCTTTCAAAACGGAAATTTTAAAATCTCGTTTTTTTTTTGCCTTTTATGGAAATTAGTGAAGGCATCGCATCAAAGGTGCGCACCTCGCTGCCCACCTTGGTGTGCTCCGAGGTGCCCACCACGGTGCGCAACGCCGGTGCGAACCCGGGAGCGCCCCGATGTGTGCTCCAAGGTGCGGCGTGCACGAAGTCGGACCCCGGTTTGCCCCGGGTGCGCACCTCGCGTGCACCTTGGTGCGCACACCTTGGCTGGGTTGCGCGGCCTGGTGGGCACCATGGTGCGCACCAAGGAGCGCTCCGAAGTGTGCTCCAAGGTGCGGCGTGCACGAAGTCGGAGCCCGGTTTGCCCCGGGTACGCACCTCGCGTGCACCTTCGCCGGGGTGGGCACCTCGGCTGGGTTGCGCGCCCTGGTGCGCACCAAGGAGCGCTCCGAAGTGTGCTCCAAGGTGCGGCGTGCACGAAGTCGGAGCCCGGTTTGCCCCGGGTGCGCACCTTCGCCGCGGTGCGCACCATGGCGTGCACGAAGTCGGAGCCCGGTTTGCCCCGGGTGCGCACCTCGCGTGCACCTTCGGCGGGGTTGCGCGCCCTGGTGGGCACCATGGTGCGCACCAAGGAGCGCTCCGAAGTGTGCTCCAAGGTGCGGCGTGCACGAAGTCGGAGCCCGGTTTGCCCCGGGTGCGCACCTCGCGTGCACCTTCGGCGGGGTTGCGCGCCCTGGTGGGCACCATGGTGCGCACCAAGGAGCGCTCCGAAGTGTGCTCCAAGGTGCGGCGTGCACGAAGTCGGAGCCCGGTTTGCCCCGGGTGCGCACCTCGCGTGCACCTTCGCCGCGGTGGGCACCATGGCGTGCACGAAGTCGGAGCCCGGTTTGCCCCGGGTGCGCACCTCGCGTGCACCTTCGCCGGGGTGGGCACCTCGGCTGGGTTGCGCGCCCTGGTGCGCACCAAGGAGCGCTCCGAAGTGTGCTCCAAGGTGCGGCGTGCACGAAGTCGGAGCCCGGTTTGCCCCGGGTGCGCACCTCGCGTGCACCTTCGCCAGGGTGGGCACCTCGGTGCGCACACCTTCTCAATGTTTTCTTGCCTTTTCTGGAAATTGGTGAAGGCAGCGCATCAAAGGTGCGCACCTCGGTGTGCTCCGAGGTGCGAACCCGAGAGCGCTCCGAGGTGCCCACGAAGTCGAAAGTCGGGTTAATTGCATTGTTTTCCCCGGGTGCGCTCCGAGGTGCGCAACATCGGCGCGCACCAAGGAGGGCTCCGAAGTGTGCTCCAAGGTGCGCACGATGGCGTGCACCTCTGGTGCGCACGATTCGGAGCTCGGTTTGACCGGGGTGCGCACACCTTGGCTGGGTTGCGCACCTTTTGTGCGCTCCAAGGTGCGCACGAAGTCGGAGCTCGGTTTGCCCCGGGTGCGCACCTTCGCCAGGGTGCGCACCTTGATGCGCACGCCTTGGCTGGGCTGCGCACCTTGGTGGGCGCCATGGTGCGCACCTTTCGTGCGCTCCAAGGTGCGCACGAAGTCGGAGCTCGGTTTGCCCCGGGTGCGCACCTTGGTGGGCGCCATGGTGCACTCCGAGGTGCCCAAGATTGGTGCGCACCAAGGAGCGCTCCGAAGTGCGCTCCAAGGTGCGCGCGAAGTCGAAAGTTGGGTTAATTGTCCGGTTTGCCTCGGGTGCGCACCTTGCGTGCACCTTCGCCAGGGTGGGCGCCTTGGTGCGCACACCTTGGCTGGGCTGCGCACACCTTGGCACCCGCGTTTCCTTCATTTTAAATTTTTTTTTTTTACAATCTCTCAAGTGGGAAATTCTATAATCTCAACTTTTTTTGCCTTTTCAGGAAACTTTTGAATGGAGCGCATCATTGGTGCGCTCCGAAGTGTGCTCCAAAGCTCTCTCCAGCTGCGTGCACCTGCCCCGGCCGCGCACCCGGCCCCGCCCAGCTTCGCTCACCTGTCCCGGGCGTCTGGTGCGGAACCTTAGAGTAAGAAACATCACCGTGCACCTTGGCCAACGTGCGCGACTCGACCGAGCGCGCACTGGCCGAGGTGCACACCGATTTCACCTGGGTGCGCGCGCAGCACCTCGGGCGCACCGGGGTGCGCGCACAACGCCCGGGTTGCACCGTGGCCTGTGTGCTCGGGGCGCCTCGGGTGCGCGCTCGGTGTCGCCCCCCGCGCGCGCGGTAGTGCGGGCAGCGCACCCCGGCCCGGCCCGGCCCCGACGAGAACGCAAACGGGCAAAAGGTTTATTCAAATAGCATTGCGATGCCCGGCGAAAAACTAAAAAAGGGTGCAACACCGGGACTTCCCGGGAGGTCACCCATCCCAGTACTACTCCGGCCCAAGCGCGCTTAACTGCGGAGTTCTGATGGGATCCGGTGCACTAACGCTGGTATGATCGCACCCGTTATGAGCTTGTCGCAGTGTGTACTTAGCAAACCGCGACCCACGTGCGAATCCACCCCGGCCACCCACCCCCGTCGAGGTGCACACCCTCCCTCGCGAAGTGCGCCCCGTTCGCCAAGTGTGAGCCCTGCCCGGGTGCGCGCACCTTGCTAGGGCGTCGGGTGTGCACCCGGCCCGGCCTACGTGCGTGCACCTGTAGGGGGCGTCGTGTGCGTGCAGTGTCCCGTCTGCAACGCGGTGCCCACACACCACCTCGGGCGCAACGACCTGCGCTCACATGTGGGCCGAGTGCACCTTGGTGCATGTTCGGGGCGCCTCGGGTGCACGCTCGATCTTGCCCCGGTGCACCAAGGCGCTCGGTTTGCCCCGGGTGCGCACTTGGTGCAAGGTGGGCACCCAAAATAGGGATCAAGCACCAAAACACAAGTTTCGGGATGCAAAATGGGACCCAAGGACCACAAATGCGTTCCAAGACCCATGATGGGTCCACGAGAACAAAAATGTGTTCCGAGACTTAATAAACAAATATTGGGTTTTAGGAGAAGAAACATGCTCTGATGCCCAAAACGAGAATCGACCCCGAAAAGGCCACAGGCCAAAAGTGGGATGCGAGACAAAAAAAAATGGGACCCGAGGACCAAAATTGGGTTCCCAGGTCGAAGACAGGGCAACCGGACAAGAAACGACCTCTAAGGCTCGAAATGAGTCCCGACGACTAAAACTTGACAAGAAGCACCCATCAGGCACCCAACTCGACACCCATGGGATGCCGACCCACCCGGGCTTCCACCTAGCACACCTTGGCACCCACCCACCCTCGCACCCAACCTCGCACCCAACTTAGCACCTTTGAACCCACATTGGCACTCACCCTGACCCTGGCACCTTGGAACCCACATTGGCACTCACCTTGACCCTGGCACCCACCTTTGCACTCACCTTGGGACCCACCCTGGCTCCCACCTCGGCACCCACCCAGACACCCACCTTGGTTCCTTGGCACCCACCTTGGATCCTTGGCACCCACCCCGACACCCACCTTGGCACGCAACTTGGCTACTTGCCACCCACCTTGGCTCCTTGACGCCCACCCCGACAACCACCCCGTGACCTACCCTGGCTAGGGTTGGTGCACACCCACCCTGGTGCCCACCTTGGCACCCACCCTATGACCCACCTTGGCACGCACCTTAGTACCCACCCCGTTACCCACCCTAGGACCCACCCCGTGACCCACCTTGGCCAGGGTGGGTGCCTTGGTGCGCACAACTTGCCTGGGCTGCACACCAGGGCGGGCTCAAGATGGCACCCGCGTTCCGTTTTTTTCACTATCTTTCAAAACGGAAATTTTAAAATCTCATTTTTTTCTTTTTTTTGCCTTTTCTGGAAATTAGTGAAGGCAGCGCATCAAAGGTGCGCAATGCTGGTGCGAACCCGGGAGCGCTCCGATGTGTGCTCCAAGGTGCGGCGTGCACGAAGTCCGAGCCCGGTTTGCCCCGGGTGCGCACCTCGCGTGCACCTTCGCCGGGGTGAGCACCTTGGCTGGGTTGCGCGCCCTGGTGCGTACCAAGGAGCGCTCTGAAGTGTGCTCCAAGGTGCGGCGTGCACGAAGTCGGAGCCCGGTTTGCCCCGGGTGTGCACCTCGGGTGCGCACCTCGCGTGCACCTTCGCTGCGGTGGGCACCTTGGCTGGGTTGCGCGCCTTGGTGGGCACCATGCAGTGCACGAAGTCGGAGCCCGGTTTGCCCCGGGCGCGCACCTCCGCCAGGGTGGGCACCTTGGTGCGCACAACTTGCCTGGGCTGCGCATCAGGAAGGGCTCAAGATGGCACCCGCGTTCCGTTTTTTTCACTATCTTTCAGAACGGAAATTTTAAAATATCGTTTTTTTTTGCCTTTTCTGGAAATTAGTGAAGGCAGCGCATCAAAGGTGCGCAACGCTGGTGCGAACCTGGGAGCGCTCCGATGTGTGCTCCAAGGTGCGGCGTGCACGAAGTCGGAGCCCGGTTTGCCTCGGGTGCGCCCTGGTGGGCACCATGGTGCGCACCAAGGAGCGCTCCGAAGTGTGCTCCAAGGTGCGGCCTGCACGAAGTCGGAGCCCGGTTTGCCCCGGGTGTGCACCTCGGGTGGGCACCTTGGTGCGCATGCCTTGCCTGGGCTGCGCACCAGGGCGGGCTCAAGATGGCACCCGCGTTCCTTTTTTTTCACTATCTTTCAAAACGGAAATTTTAAAATCTCATTTTTTTTTGCCTTTTTCTGGAAATTAGTGAAGGCAGCGCATCAAAGGTGCGCACCTCGCTGCCCACCACGGTGCGCAACGCCGGTGGGCACCCGGGAGTGCTTCGAAGTGTGCTCCAAGGTGCTGCGTGCACGTTGTCGGAGCCCGGTTTGCCCCGGGTGCGCACCTCGCGTGCACCTTCGTCGGGGTGGGCACCTTGGCTTGGTTTGCCCCGGCTGCGCTCCGAAGCGGGGTTATTGGAGCGCCGCCTCTTTTTTTGTCGGAGCGTTTGGTGGGGTTTCTCGCATTGGCTCTTCCGAGGCCCGGTTGCCACCCTGGCGCGCACGAAGTCGGAAGTAGGGTTAATTGCCCGGGTGCGCACCTTTGCCAGGGTGGCACCTTACCTGGGCTGCGCACCAGGGCGGGCTCAAGATGGCACGCGCGTTCCGTTTTTTTCACTATCTTTCAAAACGGAAATTTTAAAATCTCCTTTTTTTTTTGCCTTTTCTGGAAATTAGTGAAGGCAGCGCATCAAAGGTGCGCACCTCGCTGCCCACCTTGGTGTGCTCTGAGGTGCGCACCCGGGAGCGCTACGAAGTGTGCTCCAAGGTGCGGCGTGCACGTTGTCGGAGCCCGGTTTGCCCCGGGTGCGCACCTCGCCTGCACCTTGGCCGGGGTGGGCACCTTGGCTGGGTTTGCCCAGGGTGCGCTCCGAAGCGGGGTTACTGGAGCGCCCCCTCTTTTTTTGTCAGAGAGTTTGGTGGGGTTTCTCGCATTGGCTCTTCCCAGGCCCGGTTGTTGGGTGCGCTCCCACCCTGGCGCGCGCGAAGTTGGAAGTTGGGTTAATTGCCCGGGCGCGCACCTTCGCCAGGGTGGGCACCTTGGTGCGCAAACCTTGGCTGGGCTGCGCACCAGGGCGGGCTCAAGATGGCACCAGCATTCCCTTTTTCTCACTATCTTTCAAAACGGAAATTTTAAAATCTCGTTTTTTTTTTGCCTTTTATGGAAATTAGTGAAGGCATCGCATCAAAGGTGCGCACCTCGCTGCCCACCTTGGTGTGCTCCGAGGTGCCCACCACGGTGCGCAACGCCGGTGCGAACCCGGGAGCGCCCCGATGTGTGCTCCAAGGTGCGGCGTGCACGAAGTCGGACCCCGGTTTGCCCCGGGTGCGCACCTCGCGTGCACCTTGGTGCGCACACCTTGGCTGGGTTGCGCGGCCTGGTGGGCACCATGGTGCGCACCAAGGAGCGCTCCGAAGTGTGCTCCAAGGTGCGGCGTGCACGAAGTCGGAGCCCGGTTTGCCCCGGGTGCGCACCTTCGCCGCGGTGGGCACCATGGCGTGCACGAAGTCGGAGCCCGGTTTGCCCCGGGTGCGCACCTCGCGTGCACCTTCGCCGGGGTGGGCACCTCGGCTGGGTTGCGCGCCCTGGTGCGCACCAAGGAGCGCTCTGAAGTGTGCTCCAAGGTGCGGCGTGCACGAAGTCGGAGCCCGGTTTGCCCCGGGTGTGCACCTCGGGTGCGCACCTCGCGTGCACCTTCGCTGCGGTGGGCACCTTGGCTGGGTTGCGCGCCTTGGTGGGCACCATGCAGTGCACGAAGTCGGAGCCCGGATTGCCCCGGGCGCGCACCTCCGCCAGGGTGGGCACCTTGGTGCGCACAACTTGCCTGGGCTGCGCACCAGGAAGGGCTCAAGATGGCACCCGCGTTCCGTTTTTTTCACTATCTTTCAGAACGGAAATTTTAAAATCTCGTTTTTTTTTGCCTTTTCTGGAAATTAGTGAAGGCAGCGCATCAAAGGTGCGCAACGCTGGTGCGAACCTGGGAGCGCTCCGATGTGTGCTCCAAGGTGCGGCGTGCACGAAGTCGGACCCCGGTTTGCCCCGGGTGCGCACCTCGCGTGCACCTTGGTGCGCACACCTTGGCTGGGTTGCGCGCCCTGGTGGGCACCATGGTGCGCACCAAGGAGCGCTCCGAAGTGTGCTCCAAGGTGCGGCGTGCACGAAGTCGGAGCCCGGTTTGCCCCGGGTGCGCACCTCGCGTGCACCTTCGCCGCGGTGGGCACCATGGCGTGCACGAAGTCGGAGCCCGGTTTGCCCCGGGTGCGCACCTCGCGTGCACCTTCGCCGGGGTGGGCACCTTGGTGTGCAGACCTTGGCTGGGTTGCGCGCCCTGGTGGGCACCATGGTGCGCACCAAGGAGCGCTCCGAAGTGTGCTCCAAGGTGCGGCCTGCACGAAGTCGGAGCCCGGTTTGCCCCGGGTGTGCACCTCGGGTGGGCACCTTGGTGCGCATGCCTTGCCTGGGCTGCGCACCAGGGCGGGCTCAAGATGGCACCCGCGTTCCTTTTTTTTCACTATCTTTCAAAACGGAAATTTTAAAATCTCATTTTTTTTTGCCTTTTTCTGGAAATTAGTGAAGGCAGCGCATCAAAGGTGCGCACCTCGCTGCCCACCACGGTGCGCAACGCCGGTGGGCACCCGGGAGTGCTTCGAAGTGTGCTCCAAGGTGCTGCGTGCACGTTGTCGGAGCCCGGTTTGCCCCGGGTGCGCACCTCGCGTGCACCTTCGTCGGGGTGGGCACCTTGGCTGGGTTTGCCCCGGCTGCGCTCCGAAGCGGGGTTATTGGAGCGCCGCCTCTTTTTTTGTCGGAGCGTTTGGTGGGGTTTCTCGCATTGGCTCTTCCGAGGCCCGGTTGCCACCCTGGCGCGCACGAAGTCGGAAGTAGGGTTAATTGCCCGGGTGCGCACCTTTGCCAGGGTGGGCACCTTACCTGGGCTGCGCACCAGGGCGGGCTCAAGATGGCACGCGCGTTCCGTTTTTTTCACTATCTTTCAAAACGGAAATTTTAAAATCTCCTTTTTTTTTTGCCTTTTCTGGAAATTAGTGAAGGCAGCGCATCAAAGGTGCGCACCTCGCTGCCCACCTTGGTGTGCTCTGAGGTGCGCACCCGGGAGCGCTACGAAGTGTGCTCCAAGGTGCGGCGTGCACGTTGTCGGAGCCCGGTTTGCCCCGGGTGCGCACCTCGCCTGCACCTTGGCCGGGGTGGGCACCTTGGCTGGGTTTGCCCAGGGTGCGCTCCGAAGCGGGGTTACTGGAGCGCCCCCTCTTTTTTTGTCAGAGCGTTTGGTGGGGTTTCTCGCATTGGCTCTTCCCAGGCCCGGTTGTTGGGTGCGCTCCCACCCTGGCGCGCGCGAAGTTGGAAGTTGGATTAATTGCCCGGGCGCGCACCTTCGCCAGGGTGGGCACCTTGGTGCGCACACCTTGGCTGGGCTGCGCACCAGGGCGGGCTCAAGATGGCACCAGCATTCCCTTTTTCTCACTATCTTTCAAAACGGAAATTTTAAAATCTCGTTTTTTTTTTGCCTTTTATGGAAATTAGTGAAGGCATCGCATCAAAGGTGCGCACCTCGCTGCCCACCTTGGTGTGCTCCGAGGTGCCCACCACGGTGCGCAACGCCGGTGCGAACCCGGGAGCGCCCCGATGTGTGCTCCAAGGTGCGGCGTGCACGAAGTCGGACCCCGGTTTGCCCCGGGTGCGCACCTCGCGTGCACCTTGGTGCGCACACCTTGGCTGGGTTGCGCGGCCTGGTGGGCACCATGGTGCGCACCAAGGAGCGCTCCGAAGTGTGCTCCAAGGTGCGGCGTGCACGAAGTCGGAGCCCGGTTTGCCCCGGGTACGCACCTCGCGTGCACCTTCGCCGGGGTGGGCACCTCGGCTGGGTTGCGCGCCCTGGTGCGCACCAAGGAGCGCTCCGAAGTGTGCTCCAAGGTGCGGCGTGCACGAAGTCGGAGCCCGGTTTGCCCCGGGTGCGCACCTTCGCCGCGGTGCGCACCATGGCGTGCACGAAGTCGGAGCCCGGTTTGCCCCGGGTGCGCACCTCGCGTGCACCTTCGGCGGGGTTGCGCGCCCTGGTGGGCACCATGGTGCGCACCAAGGAGCGCTCCGAAGTGTGCTCCAAGGTGCGGCGTGCACGAAGTCGGAGCCCGGTTTGCCCCGGGTGCGCACCTCGCGTGCACCTTCGGCGGGGTTGCGCGCCCTGGTGGGCACCATGGTGCGCACCAAGGAGCGCTCCGAAGTGTGCTCCAAGGTGCGGCGTGCACGAAGTCGGAGCCCGGTTTGCCCCGGGTGCGCACCTCGCGTGCACCTTCGCCGCGGTGGGCACCATGGCGTGCACGAAGTCGGAGCCCGGTTTGCCCCGGGTGCGCACCTCGCGTGCACCTTCGCCGGGGTGGGCACCTCGGCTGGGTTGCGCGCCCTGGTGCGCACCAAGGAGCGCTCCGAAGTGTGCTCCAAGGTGCGGCGTGCACGAAGTCGGAGCCCGGTTTGCCCCGGGTGCGCACCTCGCGTGCACCTTCGCCAGGGTGGGCACCTCGGTGCGCACACCTTCTCAATGTTTTCTTGCCTTTTCTGGAAATTGGTGAAGGCAGCGCATCAAAGGTGCGCACCTCGGTGTGCTCCGAGGTGCGAACCCGAGAGCGCTCCGAGGTGCCCACGAAGTCGAAAGTCGGGTTAATTGCATTGTTTTCCCCGGGTGCGCTCCGAGGTGCGCAACATCGGCGCGCACCAAGGAGGGCTCCGAAGTGTGCTCCAAGGTGCGCACGATGGCGTGCACCTCTGGTGCGCACGATTCGGAGCTCGGTTTGACCGGGGTGCGCACACCTTGGCTGGGTTGCGCACCTTTTGTGCGCTCCAAGGTGCGCACGAAGTCGGAGCTCGGTTTGCCCCGGGTGCGCACCTTCGCCAGGGTGCGCACCTTGATGCGCACGCCTTGGCTGGGCTGCGCACCTTGGTGGGCGCCATGGTGCGCACCTTTCGTGCGCTCCAAGGTGCGCACGAAGTCGGAGCTCGGTTTGCCCCGGGTGCGCACCTTGGTGGGCGCCATGGTGCACTCCGAGGTGCCCAAGATTGGTGCGCACCAAGGAGCGCTCCGAAGTGCGCTCCAAGGTGCGCGCGAAGTCGAAAGTTGGGTTAATTGTCCGGTTTGCCTCGGGTGCGCACCTTGCGTGCACCTTCGCCAGGGTGGGCGCCTTGGTGCGCACACCTTGGCTGGGCTGCGCACACCTTGGCACCCGCGTTTCCTTCATTTTAAATTTTTTTTTTTTACAATCTCTCAAGTGGGAAATTCTATAATCTCAACTTTTTTTGCCTTTTCAGGAAACTTTTGAATGGAGCGCATCATTGGTGCGCTCCGAAGTGTGCTCCAAAGCTCTCTCCAGCTGCGTGCACCTGCCCCGGCCGCGCACCCGGCCCCGCCCAGCTTCGCTCACCTGTCCCGGGCGTCTGGTGCGGAACCTTAGAGTAAGAAACATCACCGTGCACCTTGGCCAACGTGCGCGACTCGACCGAGCGCGCACTGGCCGAGGTGCACACCGATTTCACCTGGGTGCGCGCGCAGCACCTCGGGCGCACCGGGGTGCGCGCACAACGCCCGGGTTGCACCGTGGCCTGTGTGCTCGGGGTGCCTCGGGTGCGCGCTCGGTGTCGCCCCCGCGCGCGCGGTAGTGCGGGCAGCGCACCCCGGCCCGGCCCGGCCCCGACGAGAACGCAAACGGGCAAAAGGTTTATTCAAATAGCATTGCGACGCCCGGCGAAAAACTAAAAAAGGGTGCAACACCGGGACTTCCCGGGAGGTCACCCATCCCAGTACTACTCCGGCCCAAGCGCGCTTAACTGCGGAGTTCTGATGGGATCCGGTGCACTAATGCTGGTATGATCGCACCCGTTATGAGCTTGTCGCAGTGTGTACTTAGCAAACCGCGACCCACGTGCGAATCCACCCCGGCCACCCACCCCCGTCGAGGTGCACACCCTCCCTCGCGAAGTGCGCCCCGTTCGCCAAGTGTGAGCCCTGCCCGGGTGCGCGCACCTTGCTAGGGCGTCGGGTGTGCACCCGGCCCGGCCTACGTGCGTGCACCTGGAGGGGGCGTCGTGTGCGTGCAGTGTCCCGTCTGCAACGCGGTGCCCACACACCACCTCGGGCGCAACGACCTGCGCTCACATGTGGGCCGAGTGCACCTTGGTGCATGTTCGGGGCGCCTCGGGTGCACGCTCGATCTTGCCCCGGTGCACCAAGGCGCTCGGTTTGCCCCGGGTGCGCACTTGGTGCAAGGTGGGCACCCAAAATAGGGATCAAGCACCAAAACACAAGTTTCGGGATGCAAAATGGGACCCAAGGACCACAAATGCGTTCCAAGACCCATGATGGGTCCACGAGAACAAAAATGTGTTCCGAGACTTAATAAACAAATATTGGGTTTTAGGAGAAGAAACATGCTCTGATGCCCAAAACGAGAATCGACCCCGAAAAGGCCACAGGCCAAAAGTGGGATGCGAGACAAAAAAAAATGGGACCCGAGGACCAAAATTGGGTTCCCAGGTCGAAGACAGGGCAACCGGACAAGAAACGACCTCTAAGGCTCGAAATGAGTCCCGACGACTAAAACTTGACAAGAAGCACCCATCAGGCACCCAACTCGACACCCATGGGATGCCGACCCACCCGGGCTTCCACCTAGCACACCTTGGCACCCACCCACCCTCGCACCCAACCTCGCACCCAACTTAGCACCTTTGAACCCACATTGGCACTCACCCTGACCCTGGCACCTTGGAACCCACATTGGCACTCACCTTGACCCTGGCACCCACCTTTGCACTCACCTTGGGACCCACCCTGGCTCCCACCTCGGCACCCACCCAGACACCCACCTTGGTTCCTTGGCACCCACCTTGGATCCTTGGCACCCACCCCGACACCCACCTTGGCACGCAACTTGGCTACTTGCCACCCACCTTGGCTCCTTGACGCCCACCCCGACAACCACCCCGTGACCTACCCTGGCTAGGGTTGGTGCACACCCACCCTGGTGCCCACCTTGGCACCCACCCTATGACCCACCTTGGCACGCACCTTAGTACCCACCCCGTTACCCACCCTAGGACCCACCCCGTGACCCACCTTGGCCAGGGTGGGTGCACCCACCCTGGTGCCCACCTTGGCACCCACCCATCCTAGCACCCAGCCTGTGACCGGGCTTGGAACCCAACCTTGCACCCGCACCCGTCTTGGCCAGTGTGGGTGCGCACCCATCCTGGCACCCACGTTGTGACACACCCTTTAACCCACGCACCCTAGCACCCACGTTGGCACCCACCTTGGAACCCAACCTAGCAACTTGGCACCCACCCCGTGACCCACCTTGGCATCCACCATAGCAGTCGCCGACTTGGCACCCACCTCGGCACCCACCTTGACACTTGTGGACCCACCTTGCCACTCACCCTAGCATCGACCCATCCTAGCACCCACCCTGGCACCTTTGCACGCTAGCACTCACCCATCCTAGCACCTAACCTGTGACCCACCTTGACACTCACCCTCGCACCCACCTTGGAACCCAACCTAGCACCCACCCACCCTGACACCAACCCTAGCACCTACCCACCCTTGCACCCACCCTGTGACCCATCTTGGCACCCACCCATCCTACCACTCAACCTATCACCCACCTTCTCACCCACCTTGGCATCCACCTTAGCACCCACCCACACTGGCACCTTGGCACCCACCTCGGGCAAGGTGGGTGCACACCCACCCTGGCACCCAATTTAGAACCCACCGAGCATGTTACCCACCTTGGCACCCACATTGCAGCCCACCCTAGTACCCACCCTATGACCCACATTGGCATCCACACCCTAGCACCCAGGCACCTCGACACCCGCCTTGACACCCACCCTAGCACTGAACCTGTGACCCACCTTGGAACTCACCCTAGAACCCACCCACCCTGTGAACCACCTTGGCATCCACCTTAGCACCCACCCACCTTGGCACCCACTCTAGCACTCACCCATCCTAACACCCAACTTGTTACCCACCTTGGCACCCGCCCTCGCGTCCACCTTGAAACCCACCCTAGCACCCACCCACGCAGGAGCCCACCTTGGCACCCAACCTAACACCCACGCATCCTGGCACCCAACTTGTGACCCACCTTGGAACCCACCCTAGTACCCACCTTTGAACCCACTATATCACCAACCCACCTTGGCACCCACCCTATGACCCTCTTTGGAATCCACCCTAGCACGCACCCACCCTGGCACCCACCATGGAGCGCACCCTAGCACCCACCCACCTCGGCACGCACCTCAACACCCACCTTGGTGTGCGCACTGCGCCAACCTCTCAAAGACCCTATGTGGTGCGCTCCAAAGTGTACACCTTTGGTGCGCTCCAAGGTGCGCACCTTTGGTGCACACCGAGGTGCACACCAAAGTGTGCACCGAGGTGAGCACCAAAGTGCACTCCAGGGTGCACACCAAGGCGTGCACCTTTGGTGCGGTCAATGCAAACGAATTCGGAAGTTGGGGTCGATGTCCTAATCGCTGCTGCAGACTACACGTATGAGAATCGGACAAATAGCTTTATATAGGGGAGGTGTTGCGTTTGATGGGTCGACTCCCCTGGTTGTGTGCACTGCACCAACTTCAAAGACCCTGTCTTGTTTAAGAAGTCAAAAGTTGGGGTGGATGTCCTAATCATTGCTGCAGTCTACGCATGTATGAGAATCAGACAAATAGCTTATATAGGGGAGGTGTTGCATTCGGTGGGTTGACTCCCCTGGTTGTGCGCACTGCGCCAACCTCAAAGACCCCGCATAGCAGAAGAAGTCGGAAGTCGGATTTTGGTGAGCACCAAGGCGTGCACCTTTGGTGCGGTCAACGCAGACGAATTCAGAAGTTGGGGTGGATGTCCTAATCGTTGTTGCAGGCTACACATGTATGAGAATCAGACAAATAGCTTATATAGGGGAGGTGTTGGGTTTGATGGGTCAACTCCCTTGGTTGTGCGCATTACGCCAACCTCAAAGACCTTGTTTTCGTTAAGAAGTCAAAAGTTGGGGTCAATGTCCTAATGGCTCCTGCAGGCTACACATGTATGAGAATCGGACAAATAGCTTATATAGGGGAGGTGTTGGGTTTGATGGGTCGACTCCCCTGGTTGTGCGCATTACGTCAACCTCAAAGACCTTGTTTTCGTTAAGAAGTCAAAAGTTGGGGTCGATGTCCTAATTGCTCCTGTAGACTACACATGTATGAGAATCAGACAAATAGCTTATATAGGGGAGGTGTTGGGTTTGATGGGTTGACTCCCCTAGTTGTTCGCATTACACCAACCTCAAAGACCTTGTTTTCGTTTAGAAGCCGAAAGTTGGGGTCGATGTCCTAATTGCTCCTGCAGGCTACGCATGTATGAGAATCAGACAAATAGCTTATATAGGGGAGGTGTTGGGTTTGATGGGTCGACTCCCCTGGTTGTGCGCATTGCGCCAACCTCAAAGACCCTGCATTGCGGATGAAGTCGAAAGTCAGAGTTTGGTGTGCTACAAGGTGTGGTCGAAGGTGCTCACCTAGGTGTGCACCTTTGGAGCACAGGAAAAGTGCCCTCCAAAAGTGCGCACCTTTGGAGTGCACAAAAGTGCCCTCCAAAAGTGCGCACCTTTGGAGCGCAGAAAAGTGCCCTCCAAAAAGTGCCCTCCAAAAGTGCGCACCTTTGGAGCGCAGAAAAGTGCCCTCCAAAAAGTGCCCTCCAAAAGTGCGCACCTTTGGAGCGCAGAAAAGTGCCCTCCAAAAAGTGCCCTCCAAAAGTGCGCACCTTTGGAGCGCAGAAAAGTGCCCTCCAAAAAGTGCCCTCCAAAAGTGCGCACCTTTGGAGCGCAGAAAAGTGCCCTCCAAAAAGTGCCCTCCAAAAGTGCGCACCTTTGGAGCGCAGAAAAGTGCCCTCCAAAAAGTGCCCTCCAAAAGTGCGCACCTTTGGAGCGCAGAAAAGTGCCCTCCAAAAAGTGCCCTCCAAAAGTGCGCACCTTTGGAGCGCAGAAAAGTGCCCTCCAAAAAGTGCCCTCCAAAAGTGCGCACCTTTGGAGCGCAGAAAAGTGCCCTCCAAAAAGTGCCCTCCAAAAGTGCGCACCTTTGGAGCGCAGAAAAGTGCCCTCCAAAAAGTGCCCTCCAAAAGTGCGCACCTTTGGAGCGCAGAAAAGTGCCCTCCAAAAGTGCGCACTTTTGGTGCGCACCAAGGCGCTGGTTCGGTCGTTGCAGGCGAGTTCGGAAGTTGGGGTCGATGTCCTGAGCGGAGGTGCAAACTACACAGGTGTCGGAATCGGACAAATAGCTTATATAGGGGAGGTGTATGCTTCGATGGGTCGACTCCCCAGGTTGAGCGCACCGCGCCAACCTCAAAGACCCTACGGTATGGATGAAGTCGGAAGTTGGGTCCGATGACCGATTCGATTAGTAGGTATGCTCATGAGGTCGGAATTTGGGTCCGATGACCTGCCATGTGCAGGAAGGCGAATGTTGACACTGTGCGTTGCAAGGTGCACACCAAGGCGCTGGTGCGGTCTTTTTAGTCGAGTTCGGAAGTTGGGGTCGATGTCCTGATCGGAGGTGCAAGCTACACAGGTGTGGGAATCGGACAAATAGCTTATATAGGGGAGGTGTATGCTTCGTTGGGTCGACTCCCCGGGTTGAGCGCACCGCGCCAACCTCAAAGACCCTACGGTATGGATGAAGTCGGAAGTTGGGTCCGATGACCGATTCGATATGTAGGCATACTCGCGAGGTCGGAATTTGGGTCCGATGACCTGCCACGTGCAGGAAGGCGAATGTTGGCACTGTGCGTTGCAAGGTGCGCACCAAGGCGCTGGTTCGGTCGTTGGAGGCGAGTTCGGAAGTTGGGGTCGATGTCTTGATCGGAGGTGCAAACTACACAGGTGTGGGAATCGGACAAATAGCTTATATAGGGGAGGTGTATGCTTCGTTGGGTCGACTCCCCGGGTTGAGCGCACCGCGCCAACCTCAAAGACCCTACGGTATGGATGAAGTCGGAAGTTGGGTCCGATGACCGATTCGATATGTAGGCATACTCGCGAGGTCGGAATTTGGGTCCGATGACCTGCCATGTGCAGGAAGGCGAATGTTGGGACTGTGCGTCGCAAGGTGCGCACCAAGGCGCTGGTGCCGTCGTTGCAGTCGAGTTCGGAAGTTGGGGTCGATGTCCTGGTCAGAGGTGCAAACTACACAGGTGTGGGAATCGGACAAATAGCTTATATAGGGGAGGTGTATGCTTCGATGGGTCGACTCCCTGGGTTGAGCGCACCGCGCCAACCTCAAAGACCCTACAGTATGGATGAAGTCGGAAGTTGGGTCCGATGACCGATTCGATACGTAGGCATATTGGCGAGGTCTGAATTTGTGTCCGATGACCTGCCATGCGCAGGAAGGCGGAATTTGGGTCCGATGACCGAGTTGATGGCGTGCCATGCGCAGAAAGGCGGAATTTGGGTCCGATGACCGAGTTGATGTTGATGGCCCGCCATGCACAGGAAGGCGGAATTTGGGTCCGATGACCGATTTGAAGGCGTGCCATACGCAAAAAGGCGGAGTTTGGGTCCGATGACCGAGTTGATATTGATGGCCCGCCATGCGCAGGAAGGCGGAATTTGGGTCCGATGACCTGACATACGCATGGAGTCCGACTCGGGGGCCGATGTTCGATTCGATGACTTGCATTGTGGGTAAAGTCGGAAGTTGTGGTCTTTGACCCGATTCGATGACCAGACTTCGGCTGCTTGAGAATCGGACAAATAACTTATATAGGGGAGGTAGTGTTCTCGAGCATCCTCCCCCCGTGCCCGTTTATGTCGATTGATGCTGGTGCTCGACTGGTTGGAGCGCTCGGATGCAAAAATCTTGCACCAGGATTTATCGATTGTGATGGACACGGCAAGTCTCCTGATTGCTATGCAGGAGCTCATCGTGAATCTCTATGCGGCCTTGGTATGGACTCGACCTGCGGAATGGTTCGGCAATGGTAGTCGCTCCAACACGTCCTTGCAATGGCCACAGAGGTGATTCGACTAGAGCTCCAGTCTAGCTTTTGGGTTGCTTGGCGGACTGGTATAGCCGCGATCGAGTTCCGGCCATGAACGTTTTAGATAGCTCTTGGGCTTTCTGGGACGGAAGTCGGAAGTTTGGGCTGTTGTCCGATTTGATGACCATTCTTCGGATGTGTGAGAATCGGACAAATAACTTATATAGGGGACTGTGTTGTCTCACGCAGCCCCCTCCGTGCCCCTCTATCTCGACCGATGTTGGTGCTTGAAAGGGTTGGGATCGCTCGGATTTATAAACGTGCACCACCATTTGTCGAGTGTGAGGGACGCGGCAGGTCTCCTAAATGCTATGCGGGCGCTCTCTGAGAATCTCTATCCGGCCTCGACACAGACTAGTCTTGCTGAATGGTTTGGCACTGGTAGTCGATCCAACACGTCGTTGTTGTGGCCGCCTAGGCGATTCGATTCGAGCCCCCGTCTAGCTTTTGGGTTGCTTGGCGGATTTTGCCCTATCCGCAAGTGAGCTCGGTCCCTAAACGTTCGAGAAACCCGATTGCTATGCGCCGACTCTCTTTCTTGCGAGCCTCCATCTAGCTTTTGGGTCTCTACGGAACGGAAGTCGGAATCTGGGACCGTTGTTTGATTCGACGAGGCAGACTACGGTTGTGCGAGAATCGGACAAATAACTTATATAGGGGATGTCACGACCTTTGAGATCTGACCCGAGCTAGAATGGATTCTAGAGCGTGTCTCCCCCTGGCACGTCTCTATGTCTTCCGATCCTTAAGTGCGCAATGGCTTGAGGATGCATTACTTGAGAACAATGTTGGTTATGAAAGATTTGCAAAGCATTCATGGATACGTCGGATGCAAGACTTGATACCGTGTTGGATGGAATGCTATGCGTGGGTTCTCGCATAAGTCATTCGAGAAGCTCTTGGGCTGCGGGATGTCATAGGGACATTCCCAGTGTGGTGTAGGATTGTGTCCGGGACATGATCCGAGGAGTAATCACTGTGTCTAGGAACGGGAGGTCTGGGACCTCACCAGGATAGACATGGAAACGGTTGCGAGCTGGTGGCACAGCGAGCTAACCTTAGAACTACGTGTGACTTTGAGCCATATCGATTGTGGGTACGTAGGAGGTTTTCATGAGGTCGGCTCGTGTAGGCCACAAGTCCAACCCTGGACGCAGGGATATCTCTTTGAGGGTGACCCATAGGTTGGGAAGTTCTCTAGCTTAGTTTTTGAGGTGACTCGCTGGATGAGAAGTCCTAGAGCTAAGTCCATTGGAGTGCCGCGTTGCACTCATTGGCGTCGTCTAGACTTATATTCCGCATAAGTCTTGTTTGAGGCGGCATTGGTGAAGGCGTAGTCCGTATTAGATTACTTGCAAGCTATTTGCAAGGTCTAAAGGCGGTGCCGAACGGGTTGAAACTCTGGACCCGTTACATCTGGTATCAGAGCAGATTCATCATTGACTCTGATACTTGTCTTTTCGGTAAAGCTAGTATTAGAGGAGTGATATGATGAAACGGTCTCGGTGACCTTTTGTTATATGACTTTGGTGTGTCGTTTAAGAGTGTGATTCGATGATAGTTTGGGTGCCCGACTTGGGAGAGTTGATTTCGGTGAACTAGCATAGTGGAGCGAAAGCGAGTTGCATGTGGGTCGCGTATGATCTGGGATTCCTTAGACCCTTGTTGATGCAAAGGTTGGGGAAGCCCCTTAATGCAGCGTTCCGATCTATGACTAGAGCCGAGCTACTTTTCTTAAGCGGAAGTCGGAGAACTTTAAGGGTGGTTCCTTAGGCATCCATAACTCGAGATCGAAGTGCGGTATGAAGCTCATTCAATGCTCAAACAGACCTGGGCATTGGAACCGCTAAGAAGGGAGCATCCTTGTTGGGTGATATTTGGTTAGTATTTCGTAGAGATGCTTAACCCTTTACTCGGTTGAGTTTAAAATAAGCATGCACTTGGTGCTTGAGCTTATCTTAACATGAGTTGAGTTGTTACCCAATAAAGGTATGTTCTCCCTCGTGTGTTGCAATCTTGGTGCACGAATGGGTTTTGTGCGACTTGACATGGAATGTTGGGTTTTATGAGGTAGCCGAATTGCAAGGTGTTGTGCTTGTTGTTGCCTAGTACATCAAGCCAACCGAAAAGAGCTTGTCATGCGGATTGAGTACGTGGAAGGTAAATGGGGGGCATTTAGTCTGGAGCTACTCCGCTATCTGGTGATGGTTAAGCTAGGATGATTTATTTAATAATGTTAGGACTAAATTGAGTCTTGTGGATGTCTTGGTGGTACTCAAGATCCCAAGGCGTTGCAAAATGGGTATTCTGATTGGGTGTTAGATATGGCCTTACGATTTGGTTTTGCAAGAGAAGGGTTAGGCTCTTCAACTTCATTGAGTGAGGTGGTGTCTGATTAAGTGGATTGGTAATCTACGTCCCCAGGATCGCCTTGATTGCACAATTGGTCTTTACCAAGAGCTTGAAGGGAACATAGCTTCACGAGTTGGACTTGGGGAAGGTTATGGACCCGAGTGGATCCGAGTCGACTTGGATGGAATCTTAAGTCGAGTGTTCATTTATGGACCGGATTTGGTTGGTGTCATGTTTTGTGATTCGAGTCAAAGTGAAGTGACTTTGCAAGTACTTTGTAACCCGGAAGTTCGGTGTTGCAAGCGCCGAGGACGTCGCTTATTTTAAGTGGGGGAGGATGTCACGACCTTTGAGATCTGACCCGAGCTAGAATGGATTCTAGAGCGTGTCTCCCCCTGGCACGTCTCTATGTCTTCCGATCCTTAAGTGCGCAATGGCTTGAGGATGCATTACTTGAGAACAATGTTGGTTATGAAAGATTTGCAAAGCATTCATGGATACGTCGGATGCAAGACTTGATACCGTGTTGGATGGAATGCTATGCGTGGGTTCTCGCATAAGTCATTCGAGAAGCTCTTGGGCTGCGGGATGTCATAGGGACATTCCCAGTGTGGTGTAGGATTGTGTCCGGGACATGATCCGAGGAGTAATCACTGTGTCTAGGAACGGGAGGTCTGGGACCTCACCAGGATAGACATGGAAACGGTTGCGAGCTGGTGGCACAGCGAGCTAACCTTAGAACTACGTGTGACTTTGAGCCATATCGATTGTGGGTACGTAGGAGGTTTTCATGAGGTCGGCTCGTGTAGGCCACAAGTCCAACCCTGGACGCAGGGATATCTCTTTGAGGGTGACCCATAGGTTGGGAAGTTCTCTAGCTTAGTTTTTGAGGTGACTCGCTGGATGAGAAGTCCTAGAGCTAAGTCCATTGGAGTGCCGCGTTGCACTCATTGGCGTCGTCTAGACTTATATTCCGCATAAGTCTTGTTTGAGGCGGCATTGGTGAAGGCGTAGTCCGTATTAGATTACTTGCAAGCTATTTGCAAGGTCTAAAGGCGGTGCCGAACGGGTTGAAACTCTGGACCCGTTACAGGGGAGGTGTTGACTGGAGCATTCTCCCCCGTGCCCCTCTAACTCGACCAATGCTGGCGCTCGAACGGTGGTAGCGCTCGGATTTTCATTGAGCGCCAGCATTGGTCGATTTAGAGGGGCATGCGAGATTCCCGAATGCTATGCGAGGGCTCTAACGGAAATGTCTATTGGTTTCGGTATGGATGCAATTGCGAGTGGTTCGGCAAAGGTAGTCGTTCCGATGCGTCCATGTCGTGGCCAAATCGATAATTCGATTTGAGCCCTCGTATAGCATTTGGGTCTCTCGATGTGATTCCGCATTCCAGTCCCTTTGGGCACTGCTTGAGCCGCATCCCAGGGGGTTCCCTTCCCAATAATCTGCCTCGCAACCCGATTGCTATGCGGTGAGGCTCCTCGGCCGCCTCGGAACTATCTGTGTATCAGACGCATCGCGGGATAAGGGGTTGGCAACGGTAGTCGCCCCAAGCGCGTCCGATGCTTGGACCATTCCGAGGCGGCCCTGAAGCCTCTTCCGTCTAGCCGTTGGGTCCTTCTCGCCGCATCCCTCGCCTCGCACCCCGATTGCTATGCGGTGAGGCTCCTCGGCCGCCTCGGAACTATCTGTGTATCGGACGCGTCGCGGGATAAGGGGTTGTCACTGGTAGTCGCCCCAAGCGCGTCCGATGCTTGGACCATTCCGAGGCGGCCCTGAAGCCTCTTCCGTCTAGCCGTTGGGTCCTTCTCGCCGCATCCCTCGCCTCGCACCCCGATTGCTATGCGGTGAGGCTCCTCGGCCGCCTCGGAACTATCTGTGTATCGGACGCGTCGCGGGATAAGGGGTTGTCATTGGTAGTCGCCCCAAGCGCGTCCGATGCTTGGACCATTCCGAGGCGGCCCTGAAGCCTCTTCCGTCTAGCCGTTGGGTCCTTCTCGCCGCATCCCTCGCCTCGCACCCCGATTGCTATGCGGTGAGGCTCCTCGGCCGCCTCGGAACTATCTGTGTATCGGACGCGTCGCGGGATAAGGGGTTGTCACTGGTAGTCGCCCCAAGCGCGTCCGATGCTTGGACCATTCCGAGGCGGCCCTGAAGCCTCTTCCGTCTAGCCGTTGGGTCCTTCTCGCCGCATCCCTCGCCTCGCACCCCGATTGCTATGCGGTGAGGCTCCTCGGCCGCCTCGGAACTATCTGTGTATCGGACGCGTCGCGGGATAAGGGGTTGTCACTGGTAGTCGCCCCAAGCGCGTTCGATGCTTGGACCATTCCGAGGCGGCCCTGAAGCCTCTTCCGTCTAGCCGTTGGGTCCTTCTCGCCGCATCCCTCGCCTCGCACCCCGATTGCTATGCGGTGAGGCTCCTCGGCCGCCTTGGAACTATCTGTGTATCGGACGCGTCGCGGGATAAGGGGTTGTCACTGGTAGTCGCCCCAAGCGCGTCCGATGCTTGGACCATTCCGAGGCGGACCCGAAGCCTCTTCCGTCTAGCCGTTGGGTCCTTCTCGCCGCATCCTTCGCCTCGCACCCCGATTGCTATGCGGTGAGGCTCCTCGGCCGCCTCGGAACTATCTGTGTATCGGACGCGTCACGGGATAAGGGGTTGTCACTGGTAGTCGCCCCAAGCGCGTCCGATGCTTGGACCATTCCGAGGCGGACCCGAAGCCTCTTCCGTCTAGCCGTTGGGTCCTTCTCGCCGCATCCCTCGCCTCGCACCCCGATTGCTATGCGGTGAGGCTCCTCGGCCGCCTTGGAACTATCTGTGTATCGGACGCGTCGCGGGATAAGGGGTTGTCACTGGTAGTCGCCCCAAGCGCGTCCGATGCTTGGACCATTCCGAGGCGGACCCGAAGCCTCTTCCGTCTAGCCGTTGGGTCCTTCTCGCCGCATCCCTCGCCTCGCACCCCGATTGCTATGCGGTGAGGCTCCTCGGCCGCCTTGGAACTATCTGTGTATCGGACGCGTCGCGGGATAAGGGGTTGTCACTGGTAGTCGCCCCAAGCGCGTCCGATGCTTGGACCATTCCGAGGCGGACCCGAAGCCTCTTCCGTCTAGCCGTTGGGTCCTTCTCGCCGCATCCCTCGCCTCGCACCCCGATTGCTATGCGGTGAGGCTCCTCGGCCGCCTTGGAACTATCTGTGTATCGGACGCGTCGCGGGATAAGGGGTTGTCACTGGTAGTCGCCCCAAGCGCGTCCGATGCTTGGACCATTCCGAGGCGGCCCCGAAGCCTCTTCCGTGTAGCCGTTGGGTCCTTCTCGCCGCATCCCTCGCCTCGCACCCCGATTGCTATGCGGTGAGGCTCCTCGGCCGCCTTGGAACTATCTGTGTATCGGACGCGTCGCGGGATAAGGGGTTGTCACTGGTAGTCGCCCCAAGCGCGTCCGATGCTTGGACCATTCCGAGGCGGCCCCGAAGCCTCTTCCGTGTAGCCGTTGGGTCCTTCTCGCCGCATCCCTCGCCTCGCACCCCGATTGCTATGCGGTGAGGCTCCTCGGCCGCCTTGGAACTATCTGTGTATCGGACGCGTCGCGGGATAAGGGGTTGTCACTGGTAGTCGCCCCAAGCGCGTCCGATGCTTGGACCATTCCGAGGCGGACCTGAAGCCTCTTCCCTCTAGCCGTTGGGGCTTTCTCGCCGCATCCCTCGCCTCGCACCCTGATTGCTATGCTGTGAGGCTCCTCGGCCGCCTTGGAACTATCTGTGTATCGGACGCATCGCGGGATAAGGGGTTGGCAGTGGTAGTCGCCCCAAGCGCATCCGATGCTTGGACCATTCCGAGGCGGCCCTGCAGCCTCTTCCGTCTAGCCGTTGGGGCCATCTCGCCGCATCCCCCACCTCGCACCACGATTGCTATGCGGTGAGGCTCCTTGGCCGCCTCGGAACTATCTGTGTATCGGACGCATCGCGGGATAAGGGGTTGTCACTGGTAGTCGCCCCAAGCGCGTCCGATGCTTGGACTATTCCGAGGCGGCCCTGCAGCCTCTTCCGTCTAGCCGTTGGGGCCATCTCGCTGCATCCCCCACCTCCTCGGCCGCCTCGGAACTATCTGTGTATCGGACGCATCGCGGGATAAGGGGTTGGCAGTGGTAGTCGCCCCAAGCGCGTCCGATGCTTGGACTATTCCGAGGCAGCCCTGCAGCCTCTTCCGTCTAGCCTTTGGGGCCATCTCGCCGCATCCCTCGCCTCGCACCCCGATTGCTATGCGGTGAGGCTCCTCGGCCGCCTGGGAACTATCTTCGTATCGGACGCATCGCGGGATAAGGGGTTGTCACTGGTAGTCGCCCCAAGCGCGTCCGATGCTTGGACTATTCCGAGGCGGCCCTGTGGCCTCTTCCGTCTAGCCGTTGGGGCCATCTCGCCGCATCCCCCACCTCGCACCCCGATTGCTATGCGGTGAGGCTCTTCGGCCGCCTTGGAACTATCTTCGTATCGGACGCATCGCGGGATAAGGGGTTGTCACTGGTAGTGGCCCCAAGCGCGTCCGATGCTTGGACTATTCCGAGGCGGCCCTGCAGCCTCTTCCGTCTAGCCGTTGGGGCCATCTCGCCGCATCCCCCACCTCGCACCCCGATTGCTATGCGGTGAGGCTCCTCGGCCGCCTTGGAACTATCTTCGTATCGGACGCATCGCGGGATAAGGGGTTGTCACTGGTAGTCGCCCCAAGCGCGTCCGATGCTTGGACTATTCCGACGCGGCCCTGTGGCCTCTTCCGTCTAGCCGTTGGGGCCATCTCGCCGCATCCCCCACCTCGCACCCCGATTGCTATGCGGTGAGGCTCCTCGGCCGCCTTGGAACCATCTTCGTATCGGACGCATCGCGGGATAGGGGGCTGTCACTGGTAGTCGCCCCAAGCGTGTCCGATGCTTGGACCATTCCTAGGCGGCCCTGAAGCCTCTTCCGTCTAGCCGTTGGGGCCTTCCCGCCCCATCCCTCGCCTCGCACCCCCGATTGCTATGCGGTGAGGCTCCTCGGCCGCCTTGGAACCATCTGTGTATCGGACGCATCGCGGGATAAGGGGTTGGCACTGGCAGTCGCCCCAAGCGCGTCCGATGCTTGGACCATTCCGAGGTGGCCCTGAAGCCTCTTCCGTCTAGCCGTTGGGGCCTTCCCGCCCCATCCCTCGCCTCGCACCCCGATTGATATGCGGTGAGGCTCCTCGGCCGCCTTGGAACTATCTGTGTATCGGACGCATCGCGGGATAAGGGGTTGGCACTGGTAGTCGTCCCAATCGCATCCGATGCTTGGACCATTCCGAGGCGGCCCTGCAGCCTCTTCCGTTTAGCCGTCGGGGCCTTCCCGCCGCATCCCTCGCCTCGCATCCCGATTCCTATGCGGTGAGTCTTCTCGGCCGCCGCGGAACTATACCTGTTATTGCTACTGCATCCTTCGGCTGGTAACCTCCTCTGCCGCCTTGGAACGTTCTCTTTGTCGGACGCGTCGCGGGATAAGGGGTTGGCACTGGTAGTCGCCCCAAGCGCGCCCGATGCATAGACCGCTCCGAGTCGACCTTGCTTTCAGCCTCTCACATGCATAGACCTCTCTGAGTCGACCCTGCAGCCTCTCACGTTTAGCCTTTGGAATCTCGCCTCACAACATGATTGCTATCCTTGATGCATCCCTTGCCTCGAGCCCTGATTGCTTTCTTGGCTGCATCCCTCCTCTCCTCACAGCCCGGTTGTCATCACTGCTTCATCCGTCGCTTCATGCATTCTGGCTGCTGGGCCCTTCCCACCGCACACCTCGATTGCTATCTCTTCTGCATCACACACCCCGATTGCTATCTCTGCTACATCCCTCGGCTCTCACTTCTGCATCCTTCGCCTCACACCTCGATTGCTATCAATGCTGCATCCGTAACCTCACACCCCGATTGCTATGCGGGGAGGCTCCTTGGCCGCCTTGGAAATTTCTGTGTGTCGGACGCACCGCGGGATAAGGGGTTGGCACTGGTAGTCGCCCCAAGTGCGCCCGATTCTTAGACCGCTTCGAGGTGACCTCGTAGCCTCTTTCGTCCAGGCTTCCTGCCTTCAACGCCCTTTTTACACCTCGATTGCTATGCGCGGGCTCGTTGGCGTCTATCACCTCTCTGCGAAGAGTGGCACGATGATTGTTGGGGTAAATCGTAGCAGTCCGATCTCTGGCCTTGGGCCATTGTGAGGGCTGATCGATTTCCTGTGCGCATCTCGTGTTCGCCCAGTAACAGACTCGACGACTTGTAATCGGTCTTGTTCCCGATTGTTCCTGGAGGTAGTCTTCGGAACTCTTGGATTTGACCTGTCACTCGAACTGTCCTCTTCCGAGGATGCTTGTGTGTGTGTGCTTGTGCCATTTCCTTGGCGGTATTAACGAGATATTAAAGAGCGGAGTGAGCGCCTCGCCCAGCTATGTTTGGGGCTCTCACTCCCTTACCCGGTGTGCGACCGCTTTGCACGTAGGTTGCGGAGCATCGCGACTCTTTCGATGTTTGGCGGTTGTCTTCCGGTGATGCGTTGGTCCCGAAGTGCACGTTACTAGCATTTCTGCCATTGTTCTCGATCTTTGGCACGTTCCTTCGTTGCAATTGGATATATATCTCCGTTTATACGCGCAGGCTTCTCCCGCCTATTCAGCGCTGTCCCACTCTCAGCACTCTCGTGGTCTCCTTGGCTTCTCTCTCCCGTGAGCGAGCTCTCTTCTCGAGTCTTTTCCATGTCCCATGGAGGTTGCCTTGCGAAATTCGGGCACACAAACGTGACCGGATAAGAGCGGAATTGCCTATGAGGAGAAGCTCACCTTAGGGAGCAGCAATGCCGAGTGTTTCGACAGAGGGTAGAGGGGGCGTTGTTTGGGCGGTTGCACAAAAGAGTGCTACGTTTGCACTGAAGGTTGCTTCTTCGTCTCCGACGAACTCTTCGAGGCAAAAAAGCTTGTTTACGGGGTCGAGGTGGGACTGTTCGTGCGAGTTGCGCCACCAAAAGTGCGTAGGGGGCATATACCTGGGAAATGGATGTCTCTGAGTGGCCTTACTCGGTCGCGTGCACGGTGCATTCTCTAACGGCAGGACTGTCGCGAGCATGTGCGGTTCGGATGTTTTCGGGTAAAGGGTTCCGTACGGGATGTTCTTCCCAGGCTCCTGTGAACCGAGACTCTGCATCGTCATGCTCCGGCTCCCGTGGGTGCTTCATGCCTCGTCGAGCTGTTTGTCGTGGACGATTAAGGCCGAGGCCTTCCTTCGAGAGGGGAATTGTTCAGGCTGGTCGAGGCGGGATTGTTCGTGCGGGGTGCACCACCAAAAGTGCGTAGGGGGCATATGCCTGGGAAATGGATGTCTCTGAGTGGCCTTACTCGGTCGCGTGCACGGTGCACAGTCTCACGGCATG